>NC_036874.1:20915843-20989966 GCF_002910315.2 Salvelinus sp. IW2-2015 | reverse complement strand
CAAATTCCAACTCCTTATATAACTAGTGCTCTTTTTTTTTTTTTTTTTTTTTTTTTAACCTTTATTTAACCAGGTAGGCAAATTGAGAACACGTTCTCATTTACAATTGCGACCTGGCCAAGATAAAGCAAAGCAGTTCGACACATACAACAACACATAGTTACACATGGAGTAAAACAAACATATAGTCAATAATACAGTGAAAAAAAAATAATAAGTCTATATACAATGTGAGCAAGTGAGGTGAGATAAGGAGGTGAAGGCAAACAATATATGTATAAATAAATAAAAATATAAAAGGCCATGGAGGCGAAGTGAGTACACACACAGCAAGTAAAATAAAAACTAAAAAAACACTGGAATGGTTGGTTTGCAGTGGAAGAAAGTGCAAAGTAGAGACAGAAAAATATGGGTGCAAAGGAGCAAAATAAATAAATAAATAAATACAGTAGGTAAAGAGGTAGTGCTTGGGCTAAATTGTAGATGGGTTATGTACAGGTGCAGTAATCTATGAGTGCTCTGACAGCTGGTGCTTAAAGCTAGTGAGGGAGATAGGTGTTTCCAGTTCAGAGATTTTTGTAGTTCGTTCCAGTCATTTGGCAGCAGAGAACTGGAAGAGAGGCGTCCAAAGGAAGAATTGGTTTTGGGGTGACTAGAGAGATAACCTGCTGGAGCGCGTGCTACAGGTAGGTGCTGCTATGGTGACCAGCGAGCTGAGATAAGGGGGGACTTACCTAGCAGGTCTTGTAGAGACCTGGAACCAGTGGGTTTGGCGACGAGTATGAAGCGAGGGCCAGCCAACGAGAGGTGTACAGTCGCAGTGGTGGGTAGTATATGGGGCTTTGGTGACCAAAACGGATGGCACTGTGATAGACTGCATCCAATTATTGAGTAGGGTTTTGGAGGCATTTTGTAAATGACATCACCGAAGTCGAGGATTGGTAGGATGGTCAGTTTTACAAGGGTATGTTTGGCAGCATGAGTAAAGGATGCTTTGTTGCGGAATAGGAAGCCAATTCTAGATTTGACTTTGGATTGGAGATGTTTGATTGAGTCTGGAAGGAAGAGTTTACAGTCTAACCAGACACCTAGGTATTTGTAGTGTCCACATATCTAAGTCAGAGCCGTCCAAAGTAGTGATGGTTGGACAGGCGAGCAGGAGCAGGCACGCATCGGTTTGAAGAGCATGCATTTGTTTTACTTGTATTAAGAGCATTGGAGGCCACGGAAGGAGAGTTGTATGGCATTGAAGCTCGCCTGGAGGTTGGTAACACAGTGTCAAAAGAAGGGCCAGAAGTATACAGAATAGTGTCGTCTTCGTAGAGGTGGATCAGAGAATCACCAGCAGCAAGAGCGACATCATTGATGTAAACAGAAAAGAGAGTCGGTCAAGATTGAACCCTGTGGCACCCCAAGAGACTGCCAGAGGCCGGACAACAGACCCTCCGATTTGACACACTGAACTCGATCAAGAGAATAGTTGGTGAACCAGGCGAGGCAATCATTAATCTCTTTCTTGTTTCTCTACAGTGAAATAAGCCAATAAACACTAACCAGAACAGCAATGGACAAGGCATATTTACATTAAGGAGAGGCATGCTAATCGAGTGATCAATAAGGGTCCAGTGAGTAGAGGTTGGTTGGGGTCGTGGCGATCCAGACAGCTGGCCGGGTATATGGCTATCGGTAGCAGCATAGGATGGAGGTCTGTTTGTAGATACCTCGTGCGTTTCCGTCGGTAGGTTAGTGGGGTTCCGTGTAGTGGGGTTCCGTGTGGTAGAGGGGATCAATCCAAATTGGCGAAATAGATATAGTGACCCAAGGAAAAAAATAAAATAAATAAATAATAATAATAGTTGTCCGATATACTTGTTCAAATAGCAGCCGATAAGACAGCTAACGATTAGCGGGCCTCAGATGAGCGTTCAGGTAACGTCGGGACGGAGGTGCCAGTTGGATAAATCCCTCGGGCAGATAACGTCGGCAGTCAGTCGCGGCAGTCAGTCGTGAAGGCCCGGTGGGGTTCCGTATCTGCAGCAGCAACAAAAGAAACGGGTCCGGATGGTAATGGAACTCCTCAGCTGGCTAGCTCCAGAATGATTTGAGTTTGCTCCGGGGTCGACGTAAGCCAATAGTCACACGGTTTGCAGCTAGCTAGCTGCGAAATCAAGGTGCAAGTGTCCAGAGCCTGCGGCTGGAATCCGGGGAAACTGAGAGAAAAAGAGTCCCGGAATGCTCCGGTCCGAGTCGCGTTGCACAAAAGTGCCGGTAGATTATCGAGCTAAAGGAATAGCTGATGACCACTAAACGTGGGCAGCTGAAACACCAACGGTAGCCAGCAAACCGGCTAATTTCGGGGCAGCTACAGATTAGCTTCTGGCTAGCTATCGGAGTAGCTTCTGGTTAGCTTTCAGGCTAGCTTCTGAATTAGCCCCTGGCTAGCTTCCACGATGGATTTTCAGATTGAGGTAAATAATACTTTTTGTAATTGGTGAAGCGGGTTGCAGGAAAGCTTTTGCAGGAAAGCTTTTGTAGTTGAGTTCTTGGATAATAAAATAAATAAAAGATATGCGAAGAAAGGTGTAAATATATATATATACAGGACACGACAAATACGGAACAGAAAAAGACATCTGAACTGCTATGCTCTATGCTTATTGCAAACGTATAAAACACAGACTAGACAGCTAGTATAACGGTCTTTGGCTCAAATGCTGCTAGTGGTACCGCAATGCCACGCCTACAAACGGAGCATTCATTTTCAGTTTTTTATTACAGTAAAATGTATTTCGGTGTCCATATGACCGATTCTGTTAGACCAAACCTCAAATCCAAATAGTAAGTTGAAACTGCTTGTCAGAGAGGAAGTGATCTCTCATCTTTGTTGTTGTGAGTGGCTAGGGAGGGGCTTGGTGTGTGTGTGTAAACACAGAGGAAGATGCGAAGCGAGAGGCTTCGCGCTCACCAAAATCGATCCAAATTCAGCCCAATGCTTTCCTATTGACATAAGCTTGCCGCCTGCCTTCTCGCCTTTGGGACGATTCCCGTTGTTAGGGAGGAGACATGAGCATCTAGTCATTATATACAGATCCCTGGTATAAATGGGAAGGTGCACACAGAACAGAAGGAGCAAAAGAGACAAAACAAAGAGACAAAAAAAAGACGAGTAGCCTACAAGCCAACAAACGCTCATAAAAAAAAAATTGATTCTTGCGATACAGGCATTTAGAATATCGCGCAACAATTCGATATCGCCCAGCCCTACACCCACCCCAACGTGTCAGAATGGTAGCTGTAAGCAAAAACTAACCAGCTGGAACTCTCTCTCCTCCTCAGTCATCTCTGGTTCGCTCTGGTCCTCCGGGGGAGGTGACGGGCTCCTGCTGGCCAGCTCCTGCTTCCTGGTCAGGACCCGGTCCTCATCTTCCCTCTCCTCCTCATCACCCTCTTCATCATCACTGTCCTGTTACAGAGGAGGGAAAGGGGTGGTAGGTCAGTTATACAAAGATACGACAACAGGACCCCCTGAAACCTCACAAGTGTCACAGTTTTACCGGAATAATGAAATTATTCTGGGGATTTTTCAACCCATTGTTCATAAGGTTAATGGGATTCATGACGCCATGGAAACAAAAAGTGATTGATGCTTACAAATTTACTCTTGCGGGGTAAACGAGGCCCATCGCCGCCCTCGTCCACCGCGTCGCTCTCTTTGTCTTCATCTTTAGCCATTTCGGCACGCTGTTTCTCCATGCGCTCCTTCTCCAGCTTCTTCTGTTTCTCCCTGTCCATCTTCTCCAGGCCCTCTCGGATCCAGGCCGGCAAGGTGCGCCTCTTCACCGCATCTGACAGGAGAGCCAGGTCATTGGATGCTGTGTGTGTGTGCCTGTTTTCCTGCGTGCCTGGGAAAGCTAATTGAGAAAAGTAGAGATCAACACAGACACAAAACATGGTGATACCCACAACATCCAAAATGTATTTCAAGGCAAGAGAGTTGAAGCAAGCCTCTGCCTCTCTGACACCAGTAAGTGTCCAGGGATGAAATCCTGATCAGTGCCCATTTAATGAGGACGTTTATGTACCAAGGTGTCGGTGAAGATGCTCACCGAGGGCGGCAGCAGGAGCATCTTGTTTGGGGATCTGGATGGGGGATCTCTGGCGGTCCCTAAAGCCAGGGGGCCTGTCCCGTCTGTTCTGTGGAGGACCCTGCTGCCAGTATGGAGGGTGGAACCCTGTGGCAACCGCCCCATGCTACAGAGAGAGAAAATGAGAAATGAGGACCATCCAAACTAGTTGAATAACAGAGAGACCCTATACAACAGCAGCCATGGAACTCTAATGTAAGTGTGTGGTGTGTACCTGATAATCAAACTGGTTTATGGCCATTGGGTTCATGGCGTAGTTGTCGGGCTGACCCCCGAAGCCGTGGCTGTTCTGGGGGTAGACCCTGTGGTGGCCTTCAGAGAACTCCAGACTGTCCTGGCTGGTGCTGTCCTCAGAGGGAGCCACCACATCCATAGGTCCAGTCCCCATAGGTCCTGTCCCTGGGGGGATCCACACCTGGTCTATGGGGGGAGGAGGAGGAGGGGGCTGACCGTGCATCCCCCATTCTGTAAACAACACATGTACATTGTTATTGTTTATTTGGATCCTCTTTAAGCCCACCAAAAGGCTTGTCTTACAAGAGACCATTCAAAAATAAAAAACATACACTTGCAGTCATGCTATTCTGACATTAAACTACTGGACTGCAGGGGAACTAAGTTCATTGGGGCACAGCTATGTTAATGTGGTGGACGTGAAATTCTCCCATAACATGTTCGTTGGAGTACATCGGTGACATCACACCATCCCTGAGATATAAAGACAAATTATGTACAGACTGAGTATAGCAAGCATGATGGTCTTGCAACGTGAGAAAACAGATCACCGACATAAGCCTTCTATATTCTCCATCCCCAGAAAATTATGTGAAGAGTTTACCAGGTTGCCACATTCTGCCAAAATTGGCGTCGCCCTGGAAGGAGCCATGGTTATTGGGCATCACAGGATCCATGCCAGGGATGTCCTGTCCATTAGGATGAATGTTCTGCTGGTCTACTGTAGGGCCTGTAGACTCTTTCTGAGCAATCCAGGCCTGGGCCAGTGCTGCCCAGTCCACTTGACCTGCACCACACAGAGAGACAAGAGAAGCGTTGCTTGGGGTGTCATTTTGTAAAATTGTAAATAATGCAACAATTGAGCTGTCATTCTGCGTGGTCAAAGCAATGTTACACCAATCCAATCTTGGATAATTTCCACTTGTACAGTGCTCCATGCATACAGGTCACCCACTTGGATCTTGCTGGTGCTGGAAGGACTGCATCCACTGCTGCTGGTTCATAGGCCATTGCGGCCAGGGCTGTCCACCCTGGTCCCACATCTCTCACCCTGTAGTTCCTACGCCTGTAGCCTGCCTATGTGAGACAGAAGCATGATATAACATTACTGTAATTGAATAGTGATATTCTCAATGTGAACCGTCCATGCGAACTGTACTTATGATGAATGGCCGAGGTAGGACGTCATTGTAAAATAAGAATTTGTTCTTAACTGACCTGCCTAGTTAAATAAAAAGGTTCAATAAATACAAATAAATGTGTTAGCAAGCTAGTTATGTAGCCTCGGTTATGTAAAGTTAGCTACATTAGGCGTTTCACCCAAATGGCTTGGATCAAACAAGTAGCGTTAGCATCGATGCAGATGCTTTTTATTGACAGTGCCGAAGCCAACGAATAAAAAAAAAAAGGCCAAGCTAAATTGCTAACCTTGATAGCTAATTGAGATCTGCGTAATTGTGGCTAGCTAGTTAGCGAGAGTTAGCTAGCTAACATTCATCCCCCTAAGTTAACTCAGCTGGCTATGGATGTTTGCTGGGTGGCGCTAGCTAGCGAACGTTTGCACTTCACGCTACAAGTGGATTTCATTTACACTGCATGCACTTAATTTGTGATATCTAGGTAGGTAAACACTCGTGTTATATAAGTTTATATAAACTATTGTCCATTACTTGTCTGCTTCTTCAGTCAATGTTTTCCAAATTCCCCGGGCTCGGTGCGAAATGCAACTGGCTAACAGTTAGCCAGCTAACAATTAGCTTTCGTCAGCTTGCTTGTTTTCAAGATTCGGGTTGGAAAGTTAGAAAATAGCTAGCCATAGTTTGGAATAATGCTACAAAGATCAGTAGCTAACATCATCCACTGTAACATCTGCATCAGGTGAATGCACACAAACTAACACGCTTGAGCGTTTCCCACCTCACCGACTTGGTTCTTCACCGTCGAGCACTCAAAATGGCTACGACCTGGAAGTAGTCTAGCTGGCAACCTCGCCACAAACCTTTGGGCTCTATGGGGCCAAAAGTAGGCCTACTGATTGTAAATGATGGCCAAAGATCATGAAAAAGTGACAAAACAATAAATTTAACAATTCTGCAGAAATTATGTAATGTCATTCTTCTGGTACATATTACAGGCTGGGGTCCACATAAAACGTACAAGTACATGCCAAAGTACAGAACAGTAATAGACAAGAACAGCATAATATACATTAAATAAAAAATAAAACAAGAGTTATATATAGGAAAGACACCAAGAGAAAACAAAAATACTATTTACACACTATTGATATAGTCACATCCTTATATATAGTACAAGGGAATAGTGAACTACATGTAGTTCAACTTGTAATTTAATCACATTTTCCTGTAGCTTGGTGGTAGCTGAACTAAATTCAAATATTGGTATTGTTTTCAGTAGTTCACTTATTTGCCATGTAGTGGTGTAGCTTACTACTGGAACTACACATTCCTTTTTTTGCAAAAATAAAATATGGGTAAAGTAGGCAAGAATGTCCATTCTTTTTTTGCATCAGACCTGCCTATTTCTCAATTGAAACATTGTTTTTGTGTTTAATAGGCAAAATATCACATTCTGTTAACATCTGACTCCAGAGTGATCGGTTCTTGCAATTTGTATTCTATGACATTTCAGATATAGGCATGCCAAATCGAACTACTTTATATATGTTTTTTTAAAGGGTAGCGTTAGTGTAGCTTAACTTCTTTCAATGTGAAGTAATTGGTAGCTTAGTAAACTATATTTTCAGAGTAGCTTCCCCAACACCGGAAGACATATTCCCTTGAAATTAACATTGAGAGCTATGGATTGGAATAGGTCAATAAAGAGGAGATGGTGGTGGAACCGTATCGTGAGTTTCACACACACCCCTATGGCCTGATTAAGACATATTCACTTGAAAAGAACACGGGAGAAAATAAGTCATGGTGTAGATAAAAGAGGAACGGAGAATAGGTACAAGGAGACAGAGCTGTGGGAAAGAGTGAGCATCTTAGAAGAGGAGAGAAAGCGTTTACACGCACCTCTTTTCCACCTCTTTCACCTCTACTCCACTTCTCTTTGTTTGCATTCTTATTTGTCTCTGTATTCTCTGCATTCCTCTTTGTCTCAGAGTGGTTTCATGCGTGTTCTCTCCCCAACAGCTGAAGAGTAGTGAGCCTTCCATGATGATGCTCCTCGGAGCATCTGTCAGGGTGCTCAACAACCTAAACTCCACTGGTACAGTATAGCCTACCCTTGTCATCTCAAGACCACAGTGGCTGTTCTATATTCTCTAGTCCTGGACTAAAAAGCGTGCGTAACTAAGAATCTCTAGGTGCGTCCAAAGTGACACCCTATTCGCTAAAAAGTGGGAATATGTCTACACACCTCACAAGCTACAGACAATACTCACTCACTCACACACAGATGCACTGACACACTGACAAGTGCGATTCTCATCTGAGTTCACTCCAGCCAGGAGAACATGGGCGTGTATAACATTTTTTTTGCTCAGATGTTCAGCGGTATCTGACCCCAAACAGGTGACGATTTGGGGTAAGAGCTCTGGATAAGAGCGTCTGCTAAATGACTTAAATGTAAATGTAAATGTAAATGATTTGAGACTGAATTTCTATGTGAAATATATGTTCAAGGCCCTGCTATAGTGTCGTGCACAGGGATTGAACTTGTATATCGAGCTGCCATACACTACAGAAGATAGGCTCTGACAAGGCTAATGTATGAATCCTGTGATGGCCCTGTATCTACAAATCTAGCTGTGAGTGTAAAATGTTTTGCATATATCACCAGAGTTACAATCCATAAACAGCTGCCCTACTACATGGAATTCTATGGCTAAGCTTCTAACATTCTAATGTCAATGGCACAATATGGGCAATTTTTAAACGATGGTTGTAGCTGGGGCTTTCAAGGTTGGTTAAATCATATATCATTCGAAAGGTAATTTCATGACCTTTCAGAACCACTTGAAACTCATTTTGAAATTAACCAGGAATTATTTTTTAAAGCAATTTATAGAGGTAATTTTGATAAGTTCTGTTGACCTGAACATTCTGAAAACGTGTCTGATAGATAGCTGGGAATCTAAGCTTTCCAATGATATTTGATGAAAGGGTATACATGAGCAAAATATATACCACCATTGTTTGTCATAGGGTAAAATCTTACATGTTTTTCTACTAATATTTGGCTATCAGATTTGCCACCAATGCTCCTTATAGGACACATCACTGCACTCTATTCTCCTCTGTAAACTGGTAATTTCTGTATACCCGTCGCAAGACCCACTGGTTGATGCTTATTTATAAAAACCCTCTTAGGCCTCACTCCCCCCTATCTGAGATACCTAGTGCAGCCCTCATCCTCCACCTGTTCTGCCAGTCACATTCTATTAAAGATCCTCAAAGCTCACACATCCCTGGGTCACTCCTCTTTTCAGTTTGCTGCAGCTAGCGACTGGAACGAGCTGCAAAAAACACTCAAACTGGACAGTTTTATCCCAATCTCTTCATTCAAAGACTCAATCATGGACACTCTTGCTGACAGTTGAGGCTGCTTCACGTGATATATTGTTGTCTCTACCTTCTTGTCCTTTGTGCTGTTGTCTGTGCCCAATAATGTTTGTACCATGTTTTGTGCTGCTACCATGTTTTTCTGCTGCAATGTTGTGTTGCTACCATGTTGTTGTCATGTGGTGTCGCTACCATGCTGTGTTGTCATGTGTTGCTGCCATGCTATGTTGTTGTTTTAGGTCTTTCTTTATGGAGTGTTGTGGTGTCTCTCTTGTCTGCTGTGTGTTATGTCCTATTATATTTAATCCCAGCCCCCGTCCCCGCAGGAGGCCTTTTTTTAGGCCATCATTGTAAATAAGAATTTGTTCTTAACTGACTTGCCTAGTTAAATAAAATAAAATGAATTGTCTCATCGTTTTAAAGAATGACATGAACATATTATTTTTCACGTTTCTTTCATTAGACTTGTACACAGTGAATTGTCTTAAAGTGGAGAGATGAAAGAAAAGATGGAGAGAGGAGAGTGATAACACACAGAAATCTCCCATTGCTGCACTGCTATCACACATTTCCAGCTCTAGGGACATAGACCTTCAAGAAAATCACTATAAATTTGGGGGTCTGGCTCATGGACTAAAACAACAGATTTTACTTGAAACGTCTAAACATTACTTTAGAACATTTTATATATTGTTAAACGATGTAATGTCATCTATTTTCATCGGGAATGGTTTTGATAAAATATTGCATCAGTTGTTTGTAAGATAAACATGCATTGCATGGCAAGAACATTAAAGGAATAAAAAATAACTTAATGTATCAATTATTGCGTTAATATTTTTGGGGACCTGAACTTATTTAGCAATATTTAGCAAGCAGCTGGGGACAAGTGGGTCTAAAATACGAATACAAATAAATCCGTATCGTTATTATAGATGGACATACATTTAGAATTGAACCTCCCCATTCACTTCCCTGTTTCGGTAGTGCACGCAAAGAGACCATGACCAGAGCGGAAAGAGAGAGCGGGAAAGAGCCCAGTGAGCACAGACAGACGCAGGATGTCAATTGAGGCGATTGGCATGATCTTTATCAATGAGAGATTCAATGCCATTGGAAAGTATTTTTTAGTTTTTTCCTCCAGGTTAGATGGAAGTCATATTATACAATCTGTGTCTACCCTCTTTCCGTCGGCCTAAGCTCTTGGTTGCATTCGAGACAAGGTCATTTTTATTGATCTCAGTCAAGATCTGTAGCCTGTCATTTCTGTGATTTTTGTGGTTGGCTATTAAAAAGATGGATGTTTTCCTACTGCACGCGGCCCTGTTCAGTTCCAATGGCAAACAGCTGTCTGTATCCAGTTCATGCAGCCATCTGGTGGACTGTCTGAGACAGAGCACATTGGCTCTATCCGAAAATACCCTATCTTCAATTGATTGAATTCCGTCCAGTATTGTGATTCTGTCTAAAACCTCTGAAATAAACATTTGAAACACAAGACGGCAACAAGTCAAGACAATAATGCTATAGACTAAAATAAACACCCATGTACTGTAGGCTGCCTAACACAGATGCTGACAGAGAACATGGTACTCAGAAACAAACTCTTGGTACCATGTGACCAGTGCCCTGAAGGCAATACGCTTCCAAGCTTGAAGGGGACACACTTCTAGTTCCACCTTCCATGGAAGTGACTAAATGTTAAGCTGAGCCTGAGCACTGTCCCTTTGTATTGTACTGTTGTAAGAGATGAACACTGCAGCGGTCCCTTGTCACTGGTTTCCATGACCACCGTGACAGAGGAAAGGGGACCAGTCCCTTTCATTAACTGAGATTAAAATCATATCTAATCCTTCAAGAGAATGTCCCCAAGCAAGGGCCCCTGCTTTTAAAAATAGACCAAATACATACATTTTTTATAAAGTGCTGTGTTGTTGGTGGGTGGCTTGACACTCTGCTTTAATGTTTTAACAGCGTGATTGGGATGTCACAGTGTGCGGGACCAGGAGGTTGGACGATGGGATGCTTTTAGACGTTGCCCTTTTCCTGATTCCACACCCACCTCCTCTTCACCAGCTCGCGACATGTTTCTCAAACAGCACTGCTTTGCACCCGTCACGGCACATCGCCACCACCGACAGAGTGAATATGGCACCATGGGATTCACTATGACAGCCCCTGACTAATGGCCAGCACCGTCTTCACACAGTAAAGAGGGATGACACAAATTCCGGTGCAAAAACAACAGCCGTACTCATCCACTATCAAGTACTTTCCGTTGGGGGGGGGGACAAAAGAGAGGATTCAAACATCCAACCGAAATAAGAACATGCAAGCTGAGCCTGGTTAGTTTCCCATTTCATAAATTCGATTTATTCTCTTCGATATATACGATTTCACATAAGCCAACGGTGTTCCGAGTTCCTTATTGAAATCGGTTGACATTATCAGAAGGAAAAGAAAGCCTGAAGGAAAAACCCTGTAGCACCATATCCATATATGGTTTAGTATTGTGGTAATACACCAAATTCTCATGCTTTTGCATTTATCATTTCACACAAGCTGTCTGTATGCAAATATGCGTTCACCGTAATTATTTGTTCTTAACATGCAGAAGCATAATAATCCTAGAGTGTAGGCACTGAGTATTTATTTGTTTTGGGGGGGGGAAATTATCAAACCATATCTTTACTTACAGTAATCCTTCACTTGACCAGAATAATTTGGCAATTTCACAACAATCAACAGATAAAATATCTCCATTTCATTCCCCTCCAAAAAATATTTGCAGAACGATTAACATAAATGGTGAGACACAATCGAATCCCAAGATTGATCAACACATTCACTGCCTTTAGTTTAACTACAGCAGAAAATATGGGATAAAAAGAATAAACGAAATGAAAATAATTGTTTATTGTCCGGCGAGCTGGCAATCATATATGTAGCAATGTCCCTTTGTTAAACATCACAATGCGTTTGTATCTGTGTGGTTAGAGATTGTTTGTGCACATTTAATAGAACTAGGATTTGAAAAAAACTGTGCCGACCAACACAGTTGGTCTGAAACACACTCGGATGGCCTGTCACATTATGGACCTCTCCTTTCAGGAATAGTTTGAGATCACATTCTTTTGGTACTTAAGTCTTTTGTATATGTTTCCCATAATTCTATATAATTTCTCTTACCAAAAACTCTTTGGCAATCACCATTTAATGATAGTCACACATTCGCGTGTTCTACAAAAAATACAATTCGTATTCACCACAGCAGGCTGTAAAATATAAATAACATAGCATTTTTTTGTACATTTAATTAAACATACTATTCTGCCCCTCTCTCACTTTCTCGCTCACTCTCTTTCACATACAGAAGTATGAGCAACTGTATGGGGACGTTCAGTAAGTCGACCAGTGTGGTGACCCTTCAATGCTGAGCAGTCCAGTATACATCAAGGTAACTTTATGTCCCTGATGGCCGACCAATCCCATCATGCCATGTTTCATGCTCTTGGGAGTCAAAGTTTAGAGAGAGGTATAACCAACGCAGGTCTCTCTCTCTTTTTCCCCTCTTCCTCCGTCTCCTGAGAGACCAATGATTGTTGGTCAGCTCCGTGCTCTGGCAGTCACAGCATCTCCTCGTAGAACAGCAGGTAAGCTTGAGAGTTGAGGACCCTGGATTCTGGTACCGCGTGGACATTGGTGTCACTTACATAAACCCACTGACCCTGTGTGGCACTGCTTGCTTCCCTTGGACCTGAAACACAGTAAAGACATGTTCATAGCAACACTGGTATGTAGGCAAGACAATTCAATTAGACCAAGCATGTTTCAGAATTATAACAAATCAAATGTTATTAGTCACATGCGCCGAATACATCTGGTGTAGACCTTACAGGGAAATGCTTACTTACGAGCCCCTAAACACTTAGTGTTTGCACTAAGTCTATTTTAAACTTAAACTGGGCGGACATTACAGGTTTTTAACCCGATCTACAGGATCCTGGCGCATTTTTCAAAATCGTAGGGTAACGCCACAGCCCGTAAAGTGTAAGCGCACTGAAGGCTCTCAAGGGCACTTACGGTGTCCCGATAATTTGAAAATATATAGAATACATTCGGCCGCAAATCAGCCATTATCACCAAGTGTGAGTTCTCTCATTGTACCACCGTGGAGGCCGCCAGGTGTACACTACGATTTGGGTTGACTGAATTGTTAAATGTGAGAGGTTCTCTGATGGTTAGACCGGGCAAAAGTCGTGTAGTGTATTTCAGTCTTTACCTGACGTAAGGTTACAGCAGGGTGAGGAAAACATGTATTGAAGCGAAAGAGAAAAGCAGTGAGAAGAAAATAAGAGGGGAAAAAAGATGAGCGTTGTAAGGAGGGATGTGTCGACATTGAGATGGATGGTGGACGACAGCGGCGTTGCCATTTGATGGAGACAGACTCTAACAGTGGTTATAGAGGTCCCTTTGACCTCTCTACGGTGGCTCACCAATGCTGCCAAGACAATGACACCTCAAGTTCTATACTAGTTAATTACCAGCGAGGACAACCGCTCGCACAGACCTCTGTCACAAAGAAAGTTTGATTACAGTTGAGCGTTGAATGGCAGGCACTTTCCTTGAGTATGGAAAGGAGAAAATACATCTATTTAACGCTGGACATCTATATACACAACAGCGCTTTTTCTCTCATAAATGTCGCCTTCAAGGTTATGCGGAGTGAGGCCTTCACACAAAGACAGTGCGTTTGTATGTATAAGCGACACATGCTTTTTACAATCATACAATTCCATGCTTTGGTCGATATATATATATATATATATATATATATATATATATATATATAATATTATATATTTATTTATTTTTTGTATGTAAACGTATTGACAGACTCTTAAGACAAAATTGGTAAAGGAATAAAGTGTATTTTATGGAGAGACAGAAAGAGACCGTTTTTACCTGCCATGTTTCTGCGTGTGGCTGCTCGGTTCTCCTCTGGGGCCAGCGGACCTTTACGTATGCTGTGTAGTGGCCCCGCGCATCGACCCGCTGTGTTCCACGATGCCGTACAGGCTGTAGAGCACACGCTCCCCCGCCACCAGGTTTGCCCAAATAGAAACACACACACGAATGCACTCAGGATGAGACATTGAGCAGTACCAAGAGCTCAGACAGAAACAGAAGCATGTCGGCTATTGGTAGCTTTCCAACCATTCATAACAAGCACAAATACTTATCATTTGAGCTACAGTCTCCAAGGACCCATATTCATTTCAGTGTAAGGTTTTTTGTACAGATAATGTCCCTGTTTTGACGTGAAGAAGAGTGAGTACCTTGCAGGATGCCGAGCAGAACGGAGCCAGGTCCAGGAGGAGGGGGAAGTTGACGTGACGGTTGACTTTTCGTAGGTTCATCCCTGCCTTCGCACACAATCAAAATCACAACCAACCCCAAAGACATCAACACACAATAAGACACAGTAATAGCCTACACCACGATCGCAACAATTTAGATAAACAGGAGAACACAACGTAATTCACATGATATATCGTGTACTATAACGTAAAGATGTGTACAATAATGCATGAAGTAATATGCTAACCTGATGGAAGCGTTTGAGGTGCAGAGTGACCACCGGGGGCAGCGAAGAGATCAGCATCTGTTTGCGAGCGCTGGTGTACACCTTGTCAGACTTCTTCTCTGTAAGCAGTGGTGAAAGTACACAATTGTCATACTTGGCTAAAACTACCGTAATAAGAAATGACTCAAGTAAAAGTCATACAGTAAAATACTACTTGAGTAAAAGTAAAAAAAATATTTGGTTTTAAATATACTTAAAAGCATCAAAAGTAAATGTAATTGCTAAAATAAAAAAGTATAAATCATTTCCCATTCTTTAAAGTAACCATTTTCCAGTCCTGCTAAGCATTTGAAATGTAAAGAGTACTTTTTGGGTGTCAGAGAAAATGAATGGAGTAAAAAGTACATTATTTTCCTTTGGCATTTAGTGGAGTAAAAGTTGTGTAAAATTTAAATAGTTAAGTAAATTTCAGATTCCCTAAAAAAACTACTTAAATAGTGCTTTAAAGTACTTGTACTTAAGTACTTTACACCACTGTCTGTAAGCACATACAGACACCACAATGTCACTTTGTGAATGGGAACTTTTCAAATACATGATTGCTCTGCCTGATACAAGTCAGCGTAGCCTAAATGTCTGTATTTGAATATCTGTGTAAACATTTCCATAACAGCCACACATTTCCATAACACCTACTGCTGTCACTATCAGGTCAGAATCTCAACAAATTGTCTTTAACAACAAGGGCTCCCGAGTGGCACAGCGGTCTAAGGCACTGCATCTCAATGCACCAGTCCCCGGTTCGAATCCAGGCTATACCACATCCGGCCGTGATTGGGAGTCCCATATGCACAATTGGCCCAGGTTTGGCCGGTGTAGGCCGTCATTGTAAATAAGAATTTGTTCTTAACTGACTTGCCTTGTTAAATTAAAAAATACATTATATCTTTCAAACCAGCACAAGATCTCTATCAAACGGTGTATGTGTTCTAACTAACCTACTGAGGTGCTCTTCTGCAGTTGTTTCTGCCGGCGGTCCGTGCAGCTCTCGCACAACAGCTTGTTGTTGCCCATCAGAAGCTCCACCGAGGTGAACTGGTGAAGGCAGGACTGAACGGAGCACTCCTTGGAGCAGGGCGTGTAGCTGTGGGACAGTGCCTTGAATGCCCCCTGGTGGTGGGAGTGAGGAGACTGTTGAGGATGTTGAGGCTGGGGCTCCCCCTGGTCCTCAGGACAGTGTGTGGAGGGTGAGTCCCCTGAATCAGGGCCCAGGTTCATCTTTTGCACTGCACTGACCAGCTGCTCCACAGCACCACCCTGCTGGGTCCTGGGGGAGAGGGCAGGCGGGGTGGGAGACTGGGTAGGGGTGGACCCTCTGCCACCATGGCTGTGGCCCGATGGGTGCCGGGGGGTCCACTCGCTCTCCGAGGCCTCGCTGTCGGCGTCGTTGCTGCTGTCCTGAGGGCCCGAGTCTTTATCGCTGCCGTCCGATAGGCTGCTGGTGGCGGCCATTTTGGAACCTGCAGCACGGGCCATTACGGAGTGGGACTCCTCCGAGGGGTGGTCCAAGGGGCTTTCTGCCCCCTTCACCTCCACAGAGCCAGGGGACTTCTGGCCCTGCTGCTGCTTCTGAGGGAGGCAGACACACACAGTCAGCAAAACACACCCACCCACTGACTCAAACTACACTTTTACACACAGACACAAAGAACACACACACACCTGTGCGCTAAGTTTCCTGCTGTTCTTATTGAGCACTGCGGAAAGCATCTCGCCACCGTGGGAGACGTGAGCTTCTTGCTCCCGACTGCTCTTCCCAGTCCTGCCCGGGTTGGACGGCTTGGACATCTGAACAGCACCAGGAAATGACACAAAGATAAGAGATGAAACCAACCACTTATCACATATGACCAACATGTCAGAAGCAGTATTCTGGACTGGACACTATTGCAAAACTATTGCAAAGATATGCTCACCCGCTCCTCAATGATGGGCAGGGAGATGTCAATGAAGGCTTCCTTCACTGTGGAGATCTGTGGGGGGGGAGACGGAGGACAGGCACCCATATCACGCACAATCAAAGGACGTCCCGGCTTTCAGTTGGGAACAACTACAGTCTTACTGAAATATGAACACTGCTCATTGAGAAGTGGTTTAAAATGGTTTAACTGTGTATGACACACACAAAACATATGGCTCAGATGGTAGAGCATGGCACATGCAACACCAGGATTGTGGGTTCGATTCCCAGGGTCAGCCGTACATAAAATGTATTTAGAGTGATTGTAAGTCGCTTTGGATAAAAGCATCTGCTAAAATGGCATTTATTATTATTATAACTATAGTTCTATGATTAATCACCATTAAGTATTAAGGAATACAGCCAAACTATTCAGTGGTTGACCACACACACCTAAATGCACCTGGATTCCAGTAACCATAAACAGAAGGGACAGGCAATGAATCACTTACATGCTCACACTCCTCACACATGATGGTGTTGGTCAACTCCCCCACAAAGATGCGATCCACAAAGTTCAGCTTCACACCCTCCTTCCCGTATGCTGAGATACGAGGAAATAAAGGTTAAAAACAGCAAAGTTCAGCTACAAACATGCTCAGTGTTTCCTGTGGTTTATCCAATTTATCCATAGCAAGCCATTGAACAGTACATAAAGCTGCCACGAGATGGCGCTATTGATTTAGGTCAAAACTACTGAGGGTCAGAATGGAACAGGAACCTTTGACTTGGCGTTTGGTCTCATCATCTGCAGTCTTCTCTGTGGGGTTGTTGAAGGATTTCAGAATGCCCGCTTTGATCCGCTGGGAATGTCAAACACATTGATCTCATATAAATGGCAACTTAAGTAGATAGAAAAATGGAGGACTACAAAATGGAGGTTTTATACAACAAAGGGAGATTTATATAAGTGCTGCCATGGGAAGCCAAGGAATTGAAACCACTACAAAAATGATAGTGCGTTTGTAAATACACGAGTAAATACACATTAGTAAACAAATACGCACTTCTTCCAGAGCTCTCTGAATGTGTGTGTGTGCGCGCCATGTGTGCACTTCGTATGTGTGTGTGTGTACTTCTCCTGTGTGTGTACACTGCGCATGTGTTTGTGTGAAGTGTGTCAGGCAGCCGTCTCTGACAGTCTCGGTGGCGTGGCCGTGGGCAGTGATTGAAGGTGACGTGGTCAGCGAGTGTGTCGGCTAGTGGAAGTGGAGGCACCAAACACAGTAAAGCACCAATCAATAGATAATTGGCCGTGGTCTGTGTCTGTGGACACGACTAGTCGCCCCTATTGTCCCCGGACCCACGCACTGGACTGGCTATTTAGGTCAAAAACCTGGTTAATCCCAGCTCTGCAGCCCCCCTGCACCCTCCTGTACTCCTCTCCCTAGTCAGTCAGACCCTGCTGAGCCCCACAATAATTAATCACCAGCAGGACCCCCCTACCCAAAGTAACAGTGTGTAGTGTGTAGGCTCAGGGAAGGGGAGTGAGGAAGGAAAGGTTGGAGGGGTGTAAACTAAATTAAGATGGGCCAAGGACAGGCCATGCCCTGAGAGGGAGCATTACCTAACGTCTCAGCTAATTGGTGATAATTGACTGTATGCAGTTAGCATATTTAGACTAAATGGCCAATCAACACAAATACTTGGGCCTCCTATGTTGGTGTTGACAGGCTATAGGAGAAATGGCCAGTCACTCAGAGAGTGTGTGTGTGTGTGTGTGTGTGTGTGTGTGTGTGTGTGTGTGTTTTATTGCACATTTGTTTGGGATGATTCCGTGCAGTTGAGGACATTTGAGTTGGCGCAAGCTAAACACGATGACTGTACCTACAATTCCGTTTTGAGTAAATAAAACGTGTAAGTGTCAAGATCATGTGTATACAATATTTGTTGGGTTGCGTATGCTGTGCAGGTCAATTTATGGCAGATGAGTGGCAAACCTGATTAGAAGCAACTGCTGCACATTGGCTGTTCTTTACAAATGCTGTTTTGAATTGAAAGAAAATGATACCTACACACTGAAGGCTGTAAAGCCGAAACGTCTGTGTACGTTATCCCTGATGCAGTGAAACGTCTGTGTACGCCATCCCTGATGCAGTGAAACGTCTGTGTACGCTATCCCTGATGCAGTGAAACGTCTGTGTACGCTATCCCTGATGCAGTGAAACGTCTGTGTACGCTATCCCTGATTCAGTGAAACGTCTGGGTACGCTATCCCTGATGCAGTGAAACGTCTGTGTACGCTATCCCTGATGCAGTGAAACGTCTGTGTACGCTATCCCTGATGCAGTGAAACGTCTGTGTACACTATCCCTGATGCAGTGAAAATAATGTAAGAAATCGAATGAAGCATGCTTCACGCGACATCTTTTTGAGTGCGAACCCATTAAACCTTTTTGCAGGTAAATGTATTGTAAATTCATCAGACAGTAGATGTAAAATGCATATAAGCGTATGTTTGAAATGTATTTTTATTATTTCACCTTTATTTAACCAGGTGGGCCAGTTGAGAACAAGTTATCATTTACAACTGCGACCTGGCCAAGATAAAGCAAAGCGACAAAAACAACAGAGTTAGACATGGGATAAACAAACGTATAATGAGCAAACCTATAATGTATGTATGAATAGGGCCAGCTCCCCCCCCCCCCTTCACCCCTCCCTCCCGGACTCCCTGATTTGAGCTGGGGAGGGGGGGATGACCCTCCAGCACAATGGGGCGACCCACAGCTGCGTGTTTCCCAGATCACACAATGACGCCCGTCGTGCCACTTGCAAGTCCAGTAAGTGGCACAACTGTCAGTGTTCACAAGTTTAAAAAGAACCAGGGGGGAGTCCCAGCCTGTACCCTTGTCCCCCTGTCCCAGGCCCCGGGCTGACCACTCCACACCCGCTACTCTCCTCTCTTTTTGGGGCTGGCTGAGCCGCTGGTGGGGCCGAGGGGCCAACTGACTCAGCCCTGGGCCGGGCCCACAGTGATGGTGGGCTCCCCCTAATTGCTGAACGAGGGGGGGAGACAGTCTGCACTTGCCAGAAAATATGGTACCATAAGGTTAAAAGACAATGGCTGGCCAAGGAGCAAAGGCAAAGACCAGACCCTGCAACACTGTCATCCACAAGCACACAGGTGAATGTCTCCCATGGCTTTCAGCCTGCTCTACGTTGGCGATTGAAGTGTGCTTCTCAATTGCAATCAAAACATTGCCTGTTCTTTTGAATACTCCTACTAGCTTGGACACCACCCTACATGTAGCTTGGCTGCTGGTATCATAGACACTGTTCACATAGAGAGTTAATGGCTTTATGTCACCATGCTCATACTTCACAAGACACAGGGTGTGTTTGAGAGCATACATTCTGCTCAATCACTATAACAACAAAGAAAAGAAAAGGCATCCTAAATAACTACTCATTACCATTTGTAGATCGGTCAGCCTGCTCAGTCAGTGTGGATCTCAAACACGGCCACTGGCACAGAGAGGGAGCCATGGTACTAGGCTGAGTGGAAGAAGGATGTGGTGTTTGTAATGTGGGTCTATAGTCTCACCTTAGTCTCCTCTACTCTCATGGAGTCCAGTAGGTAATGGAGCAGCTCCTGGCTGTCCTGCTGCTGGTAGCCCTTAAAGCGTGGAGCCCTGGTGAGACAGAGAGAACACAGCTTAGTCAGAACACATACACTCACACAGAAACCATGTCAAATGCGTACACACTTGTGTAAAACATAATTCTGTATTTTATTGATTTAAACAAAAAAATTTTTTACAGAGATTGACAGATCTTGAGAGAGGGAGACAGTTGAGAGGGATGAAAGTTAGAGGCGGACCGGACCCTGTCTCCAGGGCCAGTACATGTGGTCTGAAGCGGGCAGCTCCACTGCTAAGCTAGACCCGTCACATGTATGTTGTTGATAATGGATAATAGTTTATAAATTGAGTATATCTAGGACAGGCAAACACAAATCAATTGGTACACCAACACCCACCCACACACACTCAGACAAGCATGCACAAAGAAATCAACCACATGCATAAAGCAATCGGCTGTATCAATAGTGCATACATAGACATCAATGAGAGTGGAGAATGGCCATTATTTTTCCTCAAGGACTTTTCGTTGGGTTCATCCATTCAATGTCATCTCCTCTCTGCAGCTTTCTGGTGTTTAAAAAGGCAGCCATTGTTTCATTCCCACATCTTTCATTAAACCAGTTAGGGTCACACACACATATATACATGCATACCCAGACAATGACTTCCTTCTGCCTTTGTGCGTTAAGCAAGATTCCTAGTAAAGAAGATAAAAATGACATACATTCATTATTTGATGGTTTACATGAGAATTTCTTTCTTTTCGTGGCTAATTGTAAGACCTGTGCAAGTATTTGCAAATTAAATTTGATATTGCAGGTGAAAATGGCTGTTGGGCTTACCAGCAGCAACAGCAAGCCAATTCAGAATTTCTTCAATAGAAAGCACTTTACTGTCTAGAGTACACATATCTCCCATCATCATCATTCCCCAGCAGTACATGTAGTTAAGGGTGAAAACGTATGGCGATGGTGCCAGTGGACATCCTGCGTGTTCACGCCCCAGCGCTCGTAGAGGGGGCTCTCCTTGAGCCTGTCCCTGGCCACAGCAGGACAGATGTAGGGACAGATGGGCATCCAGGGCCAGAGCCACCACCACAACCTGTTGGGCAGCGCCAGCTACAGAACAGGTTGGCCTGACAGGCTGGCAGGCAACATGCAGCTGACCCGAGAGAACCACTGACCACTCCTGACCCAACTCTATCGGAGTGCACAGGGTGATAGAGGGCGGCAAGTACATTCGTTGCCTCTTTGATACCAGTCTAGCATCTGACCATCTACAGTGGCTTGCGAAAGTATTCACCCCCCCCCTTGGCATTTCTTTCTTTTTTTTGCCTTACAACCTGGGAATTAAACATAAAAAAAAAAAAATTGGGGGGGGGGGGTTTGTATCATTTGATTTATACAACATGTCTACCACTTTAAAGATGCAAAATGTTTTACAAGGCACTGTATACCAATGATCACCGTCTTGATCACTGGAATACTGGTACTTGTTCGAAGGGCGTTAGCCTACATGTTTGTACGTCCTATTTTAACGCCCCCAGAGTAGCTCTCCACAGAGAAATGTGTCCTCCTAAAAGGCATTGTAGGGGCTTCCTTGTCCCGGGCATAGCATCCTGATCCGATGTCATATCCTCTCTACATACAGGCCAATGACCTGTCCAGATTGGCGTGCAATGCAAATGAAACCAAACGATTTACCCCTTTGAACTGGTGAGCCATTCTTCCGGGCGTGCTCCCAAACCCAATCAGAACAGAGGTATTCATCCTCTAACTGGCAGCAGAGTAGATGCACCTACAGTCCGGATCATCTCTGCCATGTGCTGATGGATGTTGACGTCTAGCCCCAGAATAGGTGACTGGAGCTGGGGGAGAGATGAATGGCCACCTGCCACCAACACAGGTCACGGGTAGGAGGTCTAGAGGACCAACTCAGCCCCCCTTCTCTACCTCTGTCCCTTTGCCCTCTCTCTGCCACATGCAAGTGGGGCAGAGAGGGGGATCAGATATGTCCCTCATTTCATTCCCTTTACAGATACCAAAACATATAATGGAATATCTTCCTTCAAATGTGTACAAAATGAGTGTTGGGTTTTAAAGCATGTTTTCTTATCATTTGACCAACTTGTCTTAATACTTGAGCTGTTAGCTTGCCACCACTTTTGTATCCTGTGTAAAGGAAGTGTAAGAAAGAAATTGAACTCAAATGGGAATTACAATGAGGAATTACAATGAGGAATTACAATGGGGAATTACAATGAGGAATTACAATGAGGAATTACAATGGAAAATTTGCCTTTCTATCAAGCAAATCGTGTCTTGCATGCATGCCAAACACTCTCATCCCCAACTCTGCTTATCTAACAGCTCAAAGACAAAGCGGGTCGGACTGGTGCAGTATCTGGTCGACACACAGTGATAATCGGGATTAAAAGACAGACAGAGGCACGCAGCAGTCTTGGGGTATTTTTTCCGGGAAAGGAGCACGGCGCAGCGACGGGTGAGAGGCAGACGAGCAGCTCCAATGGGATCAGTGGGAACGGGGCAGTCTCGAAGCTCATCCCAGTGGAAGAGAGGCAGAAGGGCCCTGTAGCGCTGCTCCCAATCTGGCCCTGACCAATGCAGACAGCTGCGGTGCTAATACAATTAACAGCGGATGAGTTAGTACCAGACGCAAGGCAACCCCGGCACGTCGCACCACCTCGACATCCAAATAAACTTGACAGACCTTCATTGTAAAGGGTTTAAACACTGTTTCCCATGCTTGTTCAATGACCCATAAACAATTAATGAACATGCACCTGTGAAACAGTCGTTAAGACACTATCAGCTTACAGATGGTAGGCAATTAAGGTCACAGTTAATTGAAAACTTAGGACACCTAAGAGGCCTTTCTACAGACTCTGAAAAACACCAAAAGAAAGATGCCCAGGGTCCCTGCTCATCTGCGTGAACGTGCCTTAGGCATGCTGAAACGAGGCATGAGAACTGCAAATGTGGACCGGGCAATAAATTGCAATGTCCGTACTGTGAGACGCTTAAGACAGCGCTACAGGGAGACAGGACGGACAGCTGATCGTCCTCACAGTGGCAGGCCACGTGAAACAACACCTGCACAGGATCGGTACATCCGAACATCACACCTGCGGGATGAACATGGCAACAACAACTGCCCGAGTTACACCAGGAACGCACAATCCCTCCATCAGTGCTCAGACTGTCTGCATAAGGCAGGTCCTCACCAGACATCACCGGCAACAACGTCGCCTATGGGTACAAACCCAACGTCACTGGACCAGACAGGACTGGCAAAAAGTGCTCTTCACTGACGAGTCGCGGTTTTGTCTCATCAGGGGTGATGGTCGGATTCGCGTTTATCGTCGAAGTAATGAACGTTACACCGAGGCCTGTACTCCGGAGCGGGATCAATTTGGAGGTGGAGTGGCGGTGTGTCTGGGGCGGTGTGTCACAGAATCATCGGACTGAGCTTGTTGTCATTGCAGGCAATCTCAACGCTGTGCGTTACAGGGAAGACATCCTCCTCCCTCATGTGGTACCCTTCCTGCAGACTCATCCTGACATGACCCTCCAGCATTACATTTACATTTAAGTCATTTAGCAGACGCTCTTATCCAGAGCGACTTACAAATTGGTGCATTCACCTTATGATATCCATGACAATGCCACCAGAGGCATCCCACTCCTCTTTCCATTCTGGTTAGAGCCAGTTTGCGCTGTTCTGTGAAGGGAGTAGTACACAGCGTTCTTCAGTTTCTTGGCAATTTCTCGCATGGAATAGCCTTCATTTCTCAGAACAAGAATAGGCTGACGAGTTTCAGAAGAAAGGTCTTTGTTTCTGGCCATTTTGAGACTAAATCGAATCCACAAATGCTGATGCTCCAGATATTCAACGAGTCTAAAGAAGGCCAGTTTTATTGCTTCTTTAAATCAGGACAACAGTTTTCAGCTGTGCTAACATTATTGCAAAAAAGGTTTTCTAATGATCAATTAGCCTTTTAAAATGATAAACTTGGATTAGCTAACACAACGTGCCCTTGGAACACAGGAGTGATGGTTGGTGATAATGGGCTGCTGATGATGTGAAAGCGACTCAATGTACACTACCGTTCAAAAGTTTGGGGGTCACTTAGAAATGTCCTTGTTTTTGAAAGAAAAGCGTATAGCGTACGCCTATGTAGATATTCCATTAAAAATATGCCATTTCCAGCTACAATAGTCATTTACAACATTAACAATGTCTACACTGTATTTCTGATCAATTTGATGTTATGGACAAAAAATACGCTTTTCTTTCAAAAACAAGGACATTTCTAAGTGACCCCCAAACTTTTGAACGGTAGTGTACATTGAGTCGCTTTCACATCGACACACATGTTCACATAATAAAAGCCACTTATCTATCCAGCACAAGCATGTAAAAAAACACTCATCTATTATCCATGTTAAAAAAAACACACACATCTTTAACATAAAAAATCAACACTTATCTGACTTACAGAACACCCTGGCTCATATGTAATCACATTTCACAGAGTCACAGCGCCACAAGCAATCATTTCTAAAAAGACATTCCTTTTAATAAGTGTAGGTCTATTTCTCAGCGACGTCTCGCTCTTCTGCCATACTCACATCATTGAATGCAGCTTTTTATCCACCTCCCTACACGTATGAGTGCATTGAATCTTTTCATTCATTCCCATATAGACTATTCCTCACAAGGACAGACAAAAGTGTGATATGTAACATCAGAAATCGAATGAATGCCCTGTATAGGCAGCTGCAGCTCTGTGGACATTATTTATCAGGCATTGTGAGACCAGCTGAATGTGACCTTCCCTGCGAGAATGCCTGTTCTTCAATGCTTCAGCGGCAGGAGATCGTCCGTGCATGTACAGACCTGTGTGGCCATGTGCCTTTGTGTGGCTGCCTGCTAGAGATGTGGCCCATTGTTGTACCCTGCTATTTTCCTAATGCGTTGGACTTACACACAGGTCGGTAGAAATAGCTTACAAGTCATGAAAGAACGTCAGTCAGTGTGTATGTGTGTGTGTGTGTGTTTGCAGAGTGCATTTGTGCAAGTGTGTGTGTGTGTGTGTGTGTGTGTGTGTGTGTGTTCGTATTGTGTATGTATAATTCTTGAACTGAATGCTAGTGTAAGGAAAATGGGGGGTAAAAGTGTTCCTGTGTAAGCATACGCAAGATTCTCTCGATTAAGCTTTAATGACAGGCCCAAAGTCATGACAATTTACATCTGAATAAATTGGAGCGCTTTTTCCTCTTGTGCACCATACACACATCCCCCACCGTAGCAGCATAGGCCCAGTTGGCGGGTCTGGGTACAAGCTGAGTCTCTCACTGGCACCAGAAACAGTGTGTGGTGTTGACCCTCAAAACCACTGGGCCTGGCGCTGGTCCGAGCCTGACACGTCCAGCTGGCACAGGAGGCCTGGCTTTGGGTATAGCGGGGCAGCCAGAAGGGCAGGCCAGGCA
This sequence comes from Salvelinus sp. IW2-2015, assembly GCF_002910315.2. Taxonomy (NCBI): domain Eukaryota; kingdom Metazoa; phylum Chordata; class Actinopteri; order Salmoniformes; family Salmonidae; genus Salvelinus; species Salvelinus sp. IW2-2015. Next base: position 20,964,348 of record NC_036874.1, on the reverse strand, counting down.
GGGAGTGACTCAGCTGGTCAAGGGTGAACACAACACACTAGGCTCAATCTGCCTTAAACACCAAGGAGAAACACTCACCGTGGGGTCCTATCCAAGTAGCCAGTTTAACAAAACTGTGTGTTGTTAAGCACTAGGGTGCACATTCCTAGGTCAGGGCCGTCAACACGCCGCCGAGCTACGAGACCTCGGGTAATAAAGACGAGGATTGGACATGCACACAGCCTAGTGTGTATATGGCTTTTGCCATCCCGAAGGTCAACACGCTGCAGGAGAAATATCATAAACAGCATCAGGAGAATGTCCCTGTATAGAGGAGCGACTCTTGACCCTGCCCCACTGACATGCAGTTACAGACAGAATGAGGAGAGAGATGTAGAGTTTGTTTGTGAAGTACGGGAGAGCGATGGCAGGTCATAGGTGTGCGTAGAAACATGGAATGAGGTGTGTAAGCATGTGCATTTGTATGTGTCGAGTCAATGTGTGCATGGAAGAAGGGTTTGAATAAAAGGCATGTGCATGTGAGCGTGAGGAAGGGCATGAAATGAGGTCTACTGGGTGAACGTGTGTTGGTGCACGTGCATGCGTGTTGTGCCTATGTGTACGCCCGGCTGAGTGCATGTGCGCTGCAGGGTGAGGTGGTACCAGGTGAGGGGTGGCATTGCTCACACACTCACACACACCTGGGCAGATGAAAGGCCGGCTACTTGGACACGCCAGAGGCACCCAGCCGGCCGACAGTCTCCGCGCTCCAGCCACCCGAACGTTCCCCATCCCACCCAGACACAGCCAACTGTACAGAGCCCGGTCCTACCTAACCCAACAGGCTCCACACACCACAGCCAGCCTGGGCCAAACCAGCCGTTCAGCATGTTCCAACAACAAGAGCCAACCAACCATTCACCACACGTTTAAAGAGAGACCTAACCAACCGTTCAGCATGTTCAAAGGGGACCGTGTTCATAAGCTTTCACCATGAAACTGGGAGGGCTGCCTGGGCCAGCCACTCAGCCCGGTTTACCATGCTCAGGTTCAAACCCCATCACAGGTGGTGCGGTGTGTTAAAGAGAACAAGGACATGCCATGCTGTTTTGATTGCAGCTGGAAGTAGAGTGCATCAGAGCCATTTTGTGCAGTGAGGTCTATTGTCCGTTCCGTGAGGAGTGCATTGGTGTTAATGGGTTTAGTGTTGAGCAGCGCTGGGAAGCAGGGTGGACTGAAGACTGGATGGACCAGGTGCTGGTAGGGTCCAGCAGGTTGAGACAACCTCTTCTCTGAAGTGGTCGCCATGGCAGCTTGACAACAGTGCAGGTAAAAGCTGTGGCCCCTGCCTGTATTGTGTGCTTGACTGTTGCCACGGCAATGGAGAAGTGCCAGACCAGTTGGGGAACGCTGACCTCGATCCTTGGGAGCAGGGCAGCTTGTCTGCATATGAGGCTGTGTCCAACATTGATGCATCGCCAACGCTGCGACCACAGGGCAATGTATCTGCGCAGCGGCGATTCCATCACTCAAGTAAGGAAGAATTGATGGCAACGAAATCTATTGATATCTCTTGGTGATCACGTTTGTCATTAGTACACAATGAAAGAGAATATAATCAGGAAAGCTTTAGCCAACCTTTCAGTGCCTCCTCTGGCACCCTACAGGGCAGCCCTCATATGTTATTTTCATAAAATATATTTTAGCATGGACCACCATAGGAAGTAGGTTAAGTCCACACCCATGGCTATACAATAGCCTATACTGCGTTCCGGCACCATCAACACCAATGCTGCGAGATGGCCAAAAAATAAAACAAAAGACAAATGCAGAACAATGTAGACTCTTACTTCTGGCAGAGCTGGTTGAAAAGGATCTTGGGGTTGACAGAGCCCTTCCCAGACTCCTTCACGCTGTGTAGGAAGAGGAACATGGCCGAGGTCAGGGGCTCTGGGCTGGGCAGAGTCACCGTCAACGCCCCCTGAAGGACAACCCCAGGAAATGAGAGAGCGAGCGAGAAAACATATGAGTGTTAGACAAGGCATGTATTTCATACATTGTTGCACTACCATGGACAGCCTGAAGGGGCTGGACTGCATTCTACAGATGACTGGAGACGTGGGGGGGGTGGGCTACAACATGACTCAAGGGTTATTTACGATAGCCTGTATGCTAATAATAAAAATAACCTGACAGTAACAAGTGACTTCCTGTGCCATGTAGAGTAAAAGACTATAGTGGTGGACTGGACCACACCAAGCGGATGAGGGTGGAACGTACCACGTTTGACTCGGCAGGGGGGCAGATCTTCAGCTTGTGTCCCTTCGCCTTCACATCCTGTATCAGGTCGTTCAGCATGTGAGTCTGGGACAGATTCTGATGGACAGAAATCAGCTATTATTAACGATTTCCCATTCATTTAGTCATCATCGTTTTCCCACCGTATGGACAGGACAGAATCATTTCTTATCAGTTAGAATCATGATTTAACATCTTCCTGCACTTCTTCCTTTTTATTTCATCATCCCGTCACAAAAAATTATTAAAACTGAAAAATATTGCAAATGCAAAAAAAAACTGGAAAGTCTACAATTCAAAAAAATCTCTTAATTCTAAGAAACTGGCAGGTGTTAGCCTAAAATACCATTATGCTAAAAAAGCCCTTTCCAAAGAAACGATGAGCTGTGACTGAAACACAGAAAGGATTGCCCAGAGCCACCATTGTCCCATCATATTACTGCAGCATCTCTTTCATCCCTTTCAAGCGACAGTTGTTTTGTCACATCCTGGCAATGAAGACAGTTGCTATGGAAAAGACACAATGACTTCAGCAGTGTGAGCTTTCTCTCTGACAATTATGTTGTTTCACCAGCAAAATTGCAATTTTGAAGGAGACAATAAGAATAGAAAGAGACAGGGGGAAAAAACGTGTAAAGAAAGAATGTTCGGTCTGGTTTCAATCACGAGAGAGCTCCAGAAGGTGATTAACAAAATGGCAGAAAACGGGAAGGGAATGTAAGTTTCAAATCCCCAAGAACAGACAGCCAATACGCACTGCAACATAGAGAATGTGTTCCATACCAGTCCTATTCCACTGTGGATAGATGAGTCACACATATGCATTTAAAATACCCTTGTACTACATATGCATAACTTGTCCTTGCCTATACAGCTGTATTGTAAAGACATAAAAAAATATGACCGATGGAATTATGGCAGAACCTGTTTATGTGTGTTGCTGATGCCTGGTATGTTATGGTATTTTGACATGGCAGTTTGACCAGCCGCCATGTTTACAGTACACCGTTCCCTAGACCAGGGCTTCCCACGCCACATCTATTTCTATGGGCACAAGCCCCGTTTATGACACCTGTCTTAGTTGGGGGAGAAAGAATGTTGCAGGTTTAAAGCTTATTTCCAGCAATTCTACACATTTTGTTATGGGTTGCAGAGAACATTTTGCCATTTTAAAGCTCATTTTCTTGCAATTCTATACATTTTGCCATGTCTAATGTTTATTCATGTGATATTTGAGTGACTCAAACATTGGAAAAAAAATCTACGGGCTAACAAACCTAGCAAGAAAATGTTAGCTGACATGGGCTAGTTGATCTGGATATTTCTGACAGGTTATAAATAGTTCTGTAAGGTATGCAATGACTTTCATTACACCATTGGTAAAGACTCTCTTCGACATGACCTTATCCCTATGGTTGCATTTCATAAGCAGCCTCACCAGTGACACAATGTTTACGGTATACAAACCAATCGCATAATGACCGCACCTGCATAACTGCGTTAAAGAAGCAGGTGTTTCCTAGGTTGTTGATGCCTTTGACCGGGACCAGTGTGCTGTTGTTGACCGGACTCTTCCCTCTGGACTGGTCTGCATAGTCGCTGGGCTCCTCCCTAAGCTTGATCATTTTCGATGTTGTTCCTGCAAGGCACAAAAAAGAAGAGTTGTTTATCTCCAATATACAAGATTTTTGTCGTCTTAAACTCGAGACTGGAATCGAGTACTAGCGCCTAACTCAAGGTTTGTATTCGATTACTCATGAGTACTTGACATTTTCAAATGCAACTATTAAACAGGTGAAATGTACAGTGCATTCGGAAAGTATTCAGACCCCTTGACTTTTCCCACAATGTTACAATATAGTCTTATTCTAAAATTGATTAAAACAGTCCCCCCCCATCAATCTACACACAAACCCCATAATGACAAAGCAAAAAGGCTTTTAAAAAATTTAGCAAATATCACATTTACATAAGTATTCAGACCCTTTACTCAGTACATTGTCGAAGCAGCTTTGGCAGCGATTACAGCCTCGAGTCCTCTAGGGTGTGACGCTACAAGCTTGGGACACATGTATTTGGGGAGTTTCTCCCATTCTCCTCTGCAGATATTCTCAAGCTCTGTCAGGCTATTTTCAGGTCTCTCCAGAGACGTTCAAATCGGGTTAAAGTCCTGGCTCTAGCTGGGCCGCTCAAGGACATTCAGAGACTTGGCCCGAAGCCACTCCTGCGTTGTCTTGGCTGTGTGCTTAGTGTCGTCGTCCTATTGGAAAGTGAACATTTGCCCCAGTCTGAGGTCCTGAGCGCTCTGGAGCAGATTTTCATCAAGGATCTCTATGTACTTTTCTCCGTTCATCTTTCCCTCGATCCTGACTAGACTCCCAGTCCCTGCCGCTGAAAAACATCCCGACAGCATGATGCTGCCACCACCATTCTTCACCGTAGGCATGGTGCCAGGTTTCCTCCAGACGTAACATTTGGCATGCAGGCCAACGAGTTCAAGCTTGGTTTCATCAGACCAGAAAATCTTGTTGTTTCACATGGTCCTTTAGGTGCCTTTTGGCAAACCCCAAGCGTGCTATATTTGTATTTATTATGGATCCCCATTAGCTTCTGCCAAGGCCATATCTACAACGCAAAATCCATGCGTATGTGTGTGTATAGTGCGTATGTTATCATGTGTTTGTATGCATGTGTCTGTGCCTGTGCTTGTGTTACTTCATAGTCCCTGCTGTTCCTTAAGTTGTATTCTTACCTGCTTTTTAAATATGATTCTACTGCTTGCATCAGTTACCTGATGTGGAATAGAGTTCCATGCAGTCATGGCTCTATGTAGTACTGTGCGCCTCCCATAGTCTGTTCTGGACTTGGGGACTGTGAAGAGACCTCTGGTGGCATGTCTTGTGGGGTATGCATGAGTGTCCGAGCTGTGTGCTAGTATTTTAAAACAGACAGCTCGGTACCTTCAGCTTGTCAACACTTCTTACAAAAACAAGTCATGAGGAAGTCAATCTCTCTTCCACTTTGAGCCATGAGAGATTGAAATGCATATCATTAATGTTAGATCTCCGTGTACTTTTAAGGGCCAGTCATGCTGCCCTGTTCTGAGCCAACTGCAATTTTCCCATGTCCCTCTTTGTGGCACCTGACCATACGACTGAACAGTAGTCCAGATGTGACAAAACCAGGGCCTGTAGGACCTGCCTTGTTGATAGTGTTGTTAAGAAGGCAGAGCAATGCTTTATTATGGACAGACTTCTCCCCATCCTAGTTACTGTTGTATCAATATGTTTTGACCATGACAGTTTACAATCAAGGGTAACTCCCAGCTGTTTAGTCACCTCAACTTGCTCAATTTCCACATTATTCATTACGGGATGTAGTTGAGGTTTAGGGTTTATTGAATGATTTGTCCAAAATACAATGCTTTTAGTTTTGGAAATATTTAGGACTAACTTATTTCTTGCTACCCATTCCGAAACTAACTTCAGCGCTTTGTTAAGTGTTTCAGTGATTTCAGTTGCTGTAGTAGCTATCATGTATAGTGTTGAGTCATCCGCATACATAGACACACTGGCCTTACTCAAAGCCAGTGGCATGTCATTGGTAAAGATTGCTTTTTAAAATGGGCCTAAAGAGCTACCCTGGGGAACTCCTGCTTCTACCTGGATTGTGTTTGAGAGGCTTCCATTAAAAAACACCCTCTGTGTTCTGTTAGACAAGTAACTCTTTATCCACATTATAGCATGGGGTGTAAAACCATAACATACGTTTTTCCAGCAGCAGACTATGATCGATAATGTCAAAAGCTGCACTGGAGTCTAAAAAGACAGCCCCCACAATCATTTTATCATCAATTTCTCTCGGCCAATCATCAGTCATTTGCGTAAGTGCCGTGCTTGTTGTGTGTCCTTCCCTGCATGCGTGCTGAAAGTTTACTAAAGGGTTGGTAACATACTGATAGGTTGGCTATTTGAGCCAGTAAAAGGTGGCTTTACTATTCTTGGGTAGCGGAATGACTTTTGCTTCCCTCCAGGCCTGAGGGCACATACTTTCTAGTAGGCTTAAATTGAAGATGTGGCAAATAGGAGTGGCGATATCGTCCGCTATTATCCTCAGTAATTTTCCATCCAGATTGTCAGACCCCAGTGGCTTGTTATTGTTGATAGACAACAATACTTTTTTCACCTCTTCCACACTGAGTTTACGGAATTCAAAAGTTCAATTCTTGTCTTTCATAATTTTGTCAGATATACTTGGATGTATAGTGTCAGCATTTGTTGCTGGCATGTCATCCCGAAGTTTGTTTATCTTGCCAATGAAAAAGTAATGAAAAGTAGTTGGCAATATCAGTGGGATTTGTGATAAATTAGCCATCTGATTCAATGAATGATGGAGCCGTGTTGGCTTTTTTCCCCAAAATGTAATTTAAGGTGCTCCAAAGCTTTTTACTATCATTCATCTTTGTTTCATAGTATAGTTTATTTATTTATTTTTTATTTATCTTAGTCACATGATTTCTTACATTTGCAGTACATCTGCCAATCAGTTGGGCTGCCAGACTTAATTTGCTATACCTTTTGCCTCATCCCTCTCAACCATACAATTTTCAATTCCTCATTAATCCAAGGGGTTTTAACAGTTTTTACAGTCATTTTCTTAATGGGCGCGTGCTTATTAGTAACTGGAATAAGCAATTTCATAAATGTGTCAAGTGCAGCATCTGGTTGCTCCTCATTACACACCACAGACAAGCAAATATTCTTTACATCATCAACATATGAATCACTACACAACTTATTGTATGAACTTTGGTATTCCTAGATATGGCTACTATATTGTGATCACTATATCCTATGGATTTAGATACTGCTTTAAAGCAAATTTCTGCAGCATTAGTAAAGATGTGATCAATACATGTTGATGATTTAATTCCTGTGCTGTTTGTAACTACCCTGGTAGGTTGACTGACAACCTGATCCAGGTTGCAGGCACTGGTTACAGTTTGACGTTTTTTTCTTGAGTGGGCAGCTTGATGAGAGCCAGTCAATTTTTAAAATCACCCAGAAAATATACTTCTCGGTTGATATCACATACAAGCATTTCACACATATTATCCAGATACTGACTGTTAGCACTTGGTGGTCTATAGCAGCTTCACACCAGAATGGGCTTTAGGTGAGGCAGATGAACCTGTAGCCATATTACTTCAACAGTATCGAACATTAGATCTTCTCTAAGCTTTACAGGAATGTGGTTATTTATATAGACCGCAAACACCGCCCCCGTTGGAATTTCTGAATTTTCGGTAAATGTTATAACCATGTATTGCTACCAATGTGTCATCTCAAAAGAGATGTATTTTTTTTTATTTAACCTTTATTTAACTAGGCAAGTCAGGGATTTTATTTATTTTTATTTTAGAATAAGGCTGTAACGTAACAAAATGTGGAAAAAGTCAATGGGTCTGAATACTTTCGAATACACTGTATATGCACTGACAAAGGTTTCCGCTAAGATGCGCTTACTCTTCATTTAGTATGTTGAGTGCCGTGAAAGTGTTACTTTTTTTTGCATGTTGTGACCTTGCAAGAGTTTGTCCATATCAATGTAGCTTGGTGCAGCAAAGGCATTTTGAAACTTTAAACTGCATGAGGTACGTACGAGTCACGTACGAGCCAAGTTCTCCGAGGTCGCCAGAGAAAAATCAACACCTAAAGTGTACCTCAAGCTCCTGTGGGACCAGAGCCTAATAGCTTGTTCAGGGCGCCAGGGGTGGCATTCAACCCATTATGTGCTGGGGTGGCCTTCTTAGTGGGGGGCCAGTCCCGGTCCCAGCAGCACACAGACACACACACCAGAGCAAACTGCGAGCATGGTCTCCTGCGGTGGAAGTGGGTTAACGTGCGGCAGGCCAGGGCGGCAGCTGGAAAAAGAGCCGGGTCATATGGGAGAGAGCAGATGACAGCTGGAGAAGTTTCCGCTGTTTTAGGGAGAGATGGCTCTCTGGGCCAGCTGTTACTCCTCCATGACCGTCCCAACTCAGCAAGAGGGAGGCAGTCGTCAGTGCAGAGCAGGCCAGCAGGGACAAGCACAGAGGGATTATAGTTGGGGAGTACTCAGGAGACTGACAGCTCTGTGCACTAGTCTAACACTCAAACCATGGGGTGTGGCTGGCTGAGACAAACTAAGTACATCTCTCTACTCAGTTCTTATCTACAAAATGAAGGGGATGTAATGCTTAGAAATAGTTGAAACACAGGGCAAATCGGGGCCTAAGAGGCGAACGAGTGATAAGATACTTCTTCTTGTCACATCTGACATCATTAAACACACATGGTTGTCTTGATGAAATCAAACACAAAACACACACACAGAAGATACACTACATGACCAAAAGTATGTGGATACCTGCTCGTAGAGCATCTCATTCCAAAATCATGGGGATCAATATGGAGTTGGTCCACCCTTTGCTGATATAACAGCCTCCACACTTCTGGGAAGGCTTTTCACCAGATGTTGGAACATTGCTGCGGGGACTTGATTCCATTCAGCCAAAAGAGCATTAGTGAGTTTGGAAACTGATGTTGGGGGCTTAGGCCTGGCTTGAAGTCGGCATTCCAATTCAAATGTGTTCGATGGGGTTGAGGTCAGGGCTCTGTGCAAGCCAGTCAAGTTCTTCCACACCTATCTCGACAAACCATATCTGTATAGACCTTGCTTTGTGCACGGGGCTATTGTCATGCTGAAACGGGAAAGGGCCTTCCCAAACGGTTGCCTCAAAGTTGTATGCACATAATCATCTATAATGTTATTTTATGCTGTAGCGTTTAGATTTCCCTACAATGGAACTAAGGGGCCTAGCCCGAATCATGAAAATCAGCCACAGACTATTATCCCTTCCACCAAACTTTACAGTTGGCACTATGCATTCGAGCAGGTAGCGTTCTCCTGGCATCCAATGGTGGCAAACTTTACACCACTCCAGGCAACGCTTCGCATTGCGCATGGTGATTTTAGGATTGTGTGCGGCTGCTCGGCCATGGAAACTAATTTCATGAAGCTCCCAATGAACAGTTCTTGTACTGACATTGCTTTCAGAGGCAGTTAGGAACTCGATAGTGAGTGTTGTAACCGCGGACAGACGATTTTTACGCACTGTGCTCTTCTGCACTCGGCGATCCCGTTCTGTGAGCTTGTGTGGCCTACCACTTCGCGGCTGAGCTGTTGTTTCTTCTAGAAGTTTCCACTTCACAATAACAGCACTCACAGTTGACCAGGGCAGAAATTTGACAAACTGACTTGTTGGAACGGTGGCATCCTATGACGGTGCCACATTGACAGTCACTGAGCTCTTCAGTAAGGCCTCCCAAGTGGCGCAGCAGTCTAAGGCACTGCATCTCAGTACAAGAGGCGTCACTGTAGCCCCTGGTTCGAATACAGGCTGCATCACATCTGGCCGTGATTGGGAGTCCCATAGGGCGGTGCACAATTTGCCCATCGTCGTCCAGGTTTGGCCGGGGTAGGCCGTCATTGTAAATAAGAATTTGTTCTTAATTCTTAGGGATAGCCCCCTTTTGTTTTCAATTTTCACCTAAATGACATACCCAAATCTAACTGCCTAGTTAAATAAAGGTTAAATTAAAATAAATAAATAAATAAAAAATAATAGACCATTCTACTGCCAATGTGTGTCTATGGAGATTGCATGGCTGTGTGCTTGATTTTATACACCTGACAGCAACGGGAGTGGCTGAAGTAGCCGAATCCACTTATTTGAAGTGGTCTTCATATTATTTATTTTTTTACTCAGCAAAAAAAGTCGCTGTCAACTGCGTTTATTTTCAGGAAACTTAACGTGTAAATATTTGTATGAACATAACAAGATTCAACAACAGACATAACTGAACAAGTTCCACAGACATGCGACTAACAGAAATTGAATAATGTGTCTCTCAAAATCAAAAGTAACAGTCAGTATCTGGTGTGGCCACCAGCTGCATTAAGTACTGCAGTGCATCTCCTCCTCATAGACTGCACCAGATTTGCCAATTCTTGCTGTGAGATGTTACCCCACCCTTCCAACAAGGCACCTGCAAGTTCCCGGACAATTCTGGGGGGAATGGCCCTAGCCCTCACCCTCCGATCCAACAGGTCCCAGACGTGCTCAATGGGATTGAGATCCGGGCTCTTCACTGGCCATGGCAGAACATTGACATTCCTATCTTGCAGGAAATCCCGCACAGAACGAGCAGTATGGCTGGTGGCATTGTCATGCTGGAGGGGCATGTCAGGATGAGCCTGCAGGAAGGGTACCACATGAGGGAGGAGGATGTCTTCCCTGTAACGCACAGATCTGAGATTGCCTGCAATGACAACAAGCTCAGTCCGATGATGCTGTGACACACCGCCCCAGACCATGACGGACCCTCCACCTCTAAATCGATCCCGCTCCAGAGCACAATCATCGGTGTAACATTCATTCCTTCGACGATAAACGCGAATCTGACCATCACCTCCGGTGAGACAAAACTGCGACTCGTCAGTGAAGAGCACTTTTTGCCAGTCCTGTCTGGTCCAGCAACGGTGGGTTTGTGCCCATAGGTGACGCTGTTGCCGGAGATGTCTGGTGAGGACCTGCCTTACAACAGGCCTACAAGCCCTCAGTCCAGCCTCTCTCAGCCTATTGCGGACAGTCTGAGCACTGATGGAGAGATTGTGCGTTCCTGGTGTAACTCAGACAGTTGTTGTTGCCATCTTGTACCTGTCCCGCAGGTGTGATGTTCGGATGTACCGATCCTGTGCAGGTGTTGTTACACGTGGTCTGCCACTGCAAGGACAATCAGCTCTCCGTCCTGTCTCCCTGTAGCGCTGTCTTAGGCGTCTCACAGTAAGGACATTGCAATTTATTGCTCTGGCCACATCTGCCTCCTTGCAGCATGCCTAAGGCACGTTCACGCAGATGAGCAGGGACCCTGGGCATCTTTCTTTTGGTGTTTTTCAGAGTCCGTAGAAAGGCCCCTTTAGTGTCCTAAGTTTTCATAACTGACCGACCTTAATTGCCTACCGTCTGTAAGCTGTTAGTGTCTTAACGACCGTTCCACAGGTGCATGTTCATTAATTGCTTATGTTTTTGAACCTTTATTTAACTAGGCAAGTCAGTTAAGAACAAAATTCTTATTTTCAATGACGGCCTAGGAACAGTGGGTTAACTGCCTAACGAAATATATCTTTTACCTTGTCAGCTTGGGGTTTCGATCTTGCAACCTTTCGGTTACTAGTCCAACGCTCTAACCACTAGGCTACCTGCCGCCCCGGTTCATTGAACAAGCATGGGAAACCGTGTTTAAACCCTTTACAATGAAGACCTGTGAAGTTATTTGGATTTTTACAAATTATCTTTGAAAGACAGGGTCCTGAAAAAGGGAAGTTTCTTTTTTTGCTGAGTTTACATGCTAGGACCTAGTACAAACATTACAAGCAATATACAATGAACAATTCTTCCAGCAGTCCATCATTTCCTATTCCGTTGTCATCAGTGTCATTTGTGAAGGGAGAGACAAGTGGTGTTCCGTCACATTAGGCATTAATGAACAAAACAAGTGAGAGGACCCAAGGCTGACGAGATGAAAGAAAGCACCCTCTGTGCCTGTTTTCCTTCCTGCCCCTGCCCCTCCCCCTACCCTAAACCATAACTCACACCATTTACACAATTTATCCCTTTTTATCATGCTCCGGGAGACAGCAAGCTGCTTAACCGTGAATTAACACACACTTCTCATGAGTACCTTAATCAGTGTTACAAGACTATCAGAGATGGGAAAAGGTGGGTGCCGTGCTAGCTACCCGATTGCCATTTTGCTTTACTGGCTGTCCGTCTCTCTCTGTTCATTTGTGATTTTCTAAATGGGAAGACATGAGAAATGTGATCATCTTAGGTGCTCAATGTCAGTTTGTGACATCTTTATGACTATAATTGTGTGACATTGTTAATATTTGGGTGACAGGATATGGGGCTACCTGCAGTACCTACAGTACCAATTTCATCATATAAATGGTACCAAACGGAGATTGCCATAGCTGCATGTACCATAAGTAAACCAAACCAGCATGTGCATGGTTAGAGGAGGTTAAGCTACCTTGAGGACTTCACCCCAACCAGACAGACAGACGGCTCAGTTAGCAGTGGAGCACTTGCTGCTGCCCTACTCCCCAAGCCAATGAGGCCAGTCCGCTTCTGGCTCTGACCCAGCATTACAAGGGCAAGGTGAGCGAGACATGGACGACATGACCCTTAACCCAAGGTTATCGTTGTGAAAACAATCGACCCTCCTGCCCACCCTTTCCCTGCTAAAAACAAACACATAGGACTTGCACATGCTCCCTGAAGAAATCACTCCTTTGTAAAAAAATAAAAAAGGTATTTTAGGCTCAGTACAAGATAAAAAGCTGTATTCAACGAGCAGCCAGTCAGTCCACCACTGGGTTCTGCCCAACTGAGGGAAGAAGGACCTTGACACGCGTGACCTGGCCGTCTGACGTTCAGACACATAGCAGAGTGGAACCTGAACACTTTTAAACGCACACTCAGCGTAAGTACTGAAAACATGTTGGGTCACTTGAAAAAGATGGAGAACAAGCTATATGATGAAACATTTTGGCGCAGGTACAGCCGACTAGCGCTAGCTACCGCTACCATGTATTTTACAAATGGATACTTCGAGTCAAATACCAATACTCACTACCATTGAGTATGACCCAGTTTGTAAACCCACAACAGAGATCAGGACAAGTGTGTAACTATGGCAGGCTGAGGACGTGGACGGTCTCCCCCTAACCTCCCCCCTAGAACTACTCTACCACCACAGAATCAGTTAGTGACCCTGCTAAAACATCGATTGAGAATGTCAAACATCAAATATTGATGATAATTACTCGGATTTATGGCAGAAGGATGTTCTTTGCCTGGCACTGTGAAGGTCTCTGTGACCAAGCGGGGTGGGGTTCCGCCTAGGGACCATTGAATGGAGTGATGGTCCCCCCCAGTCCAGCCAAAAGCATCTGTCCCTCCAGCCGCCACACTGGAAACATCTGGAAGCCTGTCTGTCTAGAACTAAACAGCCATCAGGGAGGGGCCCATATGTCCACACTTCACAACACATTTCAAACAAGTGTGGACAGGGTAGTTCCTGGTAGAATGAGAGAACGAGTCAGAGAAATACGATACGTTTTTTTCTGGAATCTGTATGCGATGGGGAAAATGTGACGAGATGGGTATGTAGCTTTGTGAGAATGTACCTGTTTATACAAGTGTGTGTGTGTGAGCATTTCGACCGTCTCCTTGGCTAAGGAGAGGGGGGAAAAACTGGGTGGAATGGGAATGCCTATGGACACACTTCATCTAGGACCGCCACTCAAGGTAAACAATGTTCAGGGAGCCATCTGCCCAGGACCCGGGAAGGGTGTGCGGGGGGGGGCAACGAGCAGAAGCATATGGAAAAGCAGATTTTTCCTCCCCCTGCGGCAGTCGGGAAGGCAAATGTCAGCATGCGCTGCGTCCACGCTTGACTGTGCCGCGCTCTGCACCACCACCTGGCCCTCCTTGCTCAGCCACCGAATATGGGCAGCAGTGACACTGTGGAGCTTGTCCCCTGGGCAGACTAAACGATCACGATGCCTGCCTGCCCCCCTCCTGCTGACTCCCTCCTTGACTCAAAGCTCTTTTTCACACAAGTGAGAAAGAAAAACGGCTATTGTTTGTTTTCTTTATGAAAAAACTAACAATTTATCTCCAAAAACTTGAAAGGAATTGGACCAGAAAGCAGGCAAGCCTAAATGTTGCATTCATATTGAGACTGAGGTTTCATTTATATCTGAATTTGTGGACACTTGCTGCAATAATTCAAAAGTCCATAATTGAATGCACGGAATACATGAAACACAACAGTTGGACACACAGTGCTGTCACTAGATGCCGAAAAGGCTTCTGACAGGCTCAAATGGCAGTATTGTGGGCGGTCTTAAGGAAATTTGGTTTGGGAAAGCATTTTATCAATACGGCTCGTGGATCGTATGCTAAACTTTTTGCCATGGTGTCTAAAAATGACATAAAATGAAGTCCATTTCCTATTATTCGTGGATGTAGACAAGAGGATGGCTTATCCCCGACATTCATTCTCTCTCTAGAGCCGCATTTGTGGCAGAAGGTAATTGCTTCTCCTATAGCGATTAAATTATCCTCTCATATTATATCTCTAAACACGTATGATATCCTCTTAGATATGATAGATATTGAGAATTCAGTCTCATCTTTATTACCCACATTTGAAGATTGCTGTCAGGATATAAGTCAACATTAAATGTTGCTCAATGAAGCAGCCAATAAAGTTTCACTTCACTCAATAAATCCTGTTAAAACCCAGTCCACTTATTTGGGCATTAAAGCTGCAATATGTAACTTTTTGGGCGACCTGACCAAATTCACATAGAAATGTGTGTTATAGATATATGTTCTATGTGCGCTATTTCTATGCTTGCCGTTCTTACGTTTCGTTTTTGCGTCTTTTACTTTCGGTTTTGTACACCACCTTCAAACAGCTGAAAAAAAAAATGTTTGTTTATGGAAAATATATTTCACAGTGAAATACACACCTCTACACAATACTTGCTTGTTTTGTCACAAACTGAAATTAGGTGAACTATTAGAATTTTAGCAACCAAGAAATGCCGATTTCTGCATAGTGCATCTTTAATATACAAAACATCTCTGCATGGCTTGGTGAAGTTGAATTATGAGAACATTTACAAAGAGGTTGAACGAGATCTAAACATTTGGGAGAAGTTGCCTGCTTCCTTACAAACAACGGTTGCTTCAATAAAGCTGAGTGTTGCCACGTATTAACTTCCTAAGCAATGACGATTCCACTCTTTCCACCACTAGGTTATTGGTTAAGGTTGATAGGATTGATAAACTTGTACGTAAATACCTTTGGAATGGAAAACATCCAAAGATCCGGTACCTCAAACCGGATCTTTGGGGACTTGCATTACAAAATGTTAATATTTACCACCAGTTTTTCCAGTTACACCTACTTAGATCATGGTTCGATCAGTCTACATCAGTCTCTTGGAGAGCTTTTGAGTAGGAACTCGTTTTTTCCTATTAGATTACAATACGGGTTATTTTCTGGCATAACTATTAAAAAATGCATGTTATACTATGGTCACATTATCTCTAATACTAAATATAATTTGGGGTGGGTTGAGAAGTGAATAGGTGTAACTGGAAGAGGCATCTCCATACCCCTCTGTGGCATAACCAGGCTGTTACTTCAGGTACTAAAGCATTTGAGTCAAAAGTCTGGTCTGCAAAATGGGTCAATAATCGAGAGGAAATACATGCATTTAACTCAGAGGGTCTCCTTAGTTTTCAGTTTGCCGGGGTCATCGCTCTTTCTTCATCTTAGACTAGGGTGAGCACCTATGGGACCCCATGGGGTACGCGTTTGGGAAGGCACCCTGTGATTGGATGGGAATGTAAAACAATTCACCGAGGTTCGAGGTTATGTCAGTCATTTACTCTCATCTTCAATTACTCAAGCGGAAAGATCTTTCAATTGTTAAAAGCGTGGACAAAAGGATATGACTATTGATGATGAGGCTATTGATTGGGAGAATGTCTGGGAGAATATATTTCACTCAAAAAGAACCCACACCATCAGTTAATTCATTTGAAGCTCATAGGTCATACTTGACACCACTTGTAAGATTTCATGCGAAACAGTCTCCAAGCCCAAACTGTGACCTATGTTCCCTCAATAAACTTGACACATATAAACATATGATATGGGATTGTTCTGATGAGTTCCGGAGGACAGTATTCTCTCTGACACGATTGATAAAACTGTACCCCTTGAATCAATCTCTCTGTTAATGACAGATCAGGTATGCAGCTGAATGACAAACAGCGCACGGCTTGGCTGACTGGTGCCAAAAAACGTGTCCAGCACCGGTTGCCACCACATGACCTTCATATAAGGAAATGGTTGGCTTATTTTCAGGACATTTTTATGTTGGGAGTTACATTTTTTTATAGTATGCATTGTTAGGGATTGGGAGGGCTGGGTTAAAAAGGAGGCAAATATTTTTTTCTTATTTTTATTGTATTGCCTTTGTGATCTAATAAAAACAATTGTTCACAAAAAACATTTGCAAATCTGACAAGACGATAGAGGTTATTCATATGATCAAATGTACCACCACAAACAATTTTTTCAATTATAAATTGAATACACAAGACTCACTAGATTGATGCTGTGAATGAAACATATTTGGGATGTTGACATATAAATATAAAATAAATCACTACAGTCGCTATTGTTCTAGAGCAGAGTATTGTAACTATGGTTGAAAACTTGAATACACCAGCCACAGCATAGGGCTAGGCTAAAGCTAAAATGGATATCCAAAACGTATCAAAAGACACGCTAAACGCTACTTGACCTCTCGTTTGACATACTTCCTCAAAAGCCTATGAAGCGGTGTCATCACATTAAAACATTGAAGCAGATACTTGTAAGAGAGCATTTATCAAGAGGCTTGTTTGATTAATTTCACCATTTAGAATGGGACCGTAGTGGAGAGCCAAGGACAGCTCTCGTCATGCAGCAGAGAACAGGCAGTCAAGGGGAAGGCTGGGCAACACCAAATGTCTTATTAATTTGTTGCGACTGCAGGGCATGAAAAGCCTGCTTTCTTGCCATCAGAGGCCAAAAGAGCCCACTGCCATGAGCTCGCAAACACACACGCAAATATACACACTTTCCAAGCAGTTGCTGGCCACATTGCTTGCCTACATTAGTGTGCAGTGGTGGGGAAAACTACAGAAGCACCCTTGATTAGCTTAATAAAGGGACCACCAGGGTAAAAGCTTTTTTCTTATGGATATTACCCACTGACTGACTGTAGACCAACACTATATCACATGTAGAACAGGAACCCTGGATTTAAACAAGGGTTTTATGGGCTGACCAGGGCCCCCAAAAATAGAAAATCTAGCCAACTAACGCGACAGGGTTAGAGGTTTATCCAACATGTCACATGGTAAGAGTTGAGTTTTATCCTTTGAGAGATGCCATTTAAAAATGGACACAATAAATACATTGTTTTCTCATGGTAGCAAGGTCCTAGATGAAAAAGGCTGAACACATAAAACCAAAATGTCAAAAAGAGAAAGAGTGTCTAGCGCCATTGTATAAATGGAATGCATTGCACAAGATGGTATTTGTTGTCTCTTTTAGGAGGGAAATATTTCTATAGCACAAACATGTTTATTTGTCGAGAGAAAATAAAAAACGTTGGCTTTCACCAGGTACAGCATTCTGTTCCACTGTGGCTGGCATCTTTCTAAATACAAAAAATACATAACACCAGCAACTAGAAAGGTAAAATTCTCGCTGAAACAATAGTAGAATAACCAATGCATTTTGTATGAATGGCAAGATTGAGGTGGGAGCAGCCATATTAAAGCCCCTAAGCAGTCATTTTAATTTTATTTTTAAATTATCAGTGGGTGTTTACTTCATTAAAATAACTCAAAATATATATTTTTTATTTATTTCCTTGAGCCTCCTTTTGCCATCGAAATGCTCAATCTGGTCATGTGGTTGTGTTGATACAAATGTCAATATTTCTACATACACAGCCCTGATTGGCAGATAGGACCTACCCCACTTACCGCTTCAAAGTAGGAGGATACACTATGCAAAAAAAACGTGACTGGTTATTGGTCAGAATAATACAATCAGATTGTGATGTCATGCGGTGAGCCAAAAACTCCATCCCACCTAAACATGCTTAAATTCAAATACAAAAAGCTCTTACACTAGTAAAATATCATAATTTGTACAATTTCAGAGTTATTTCAACCTCATAGTGGGGAAATATCAAGAAACATGAAAATCATGTTGACTGCACTGCCCCTTTAACAAAGTTGACATGGGTTCTCTCATTTAGTTTTGAAGAATCTACATTTCTGTGTCATCAACTTTAGAAATCGAGCTATTGTTCTTATACTTCAAAAAATTCTATTTACCATTAAATACTGAAATATTGTGGTCATATAGACATTATGAGATTGTGTGCTGGTCTTAAAAAATGCGATTAAAAAGTATCAGCTCAAAAAGCACAAATAATCTATTAAACGTATAGCCATTGGTTTTGGTATATGAGTAGGAGAGGTGGAAGAAAAATATAATAGTAATAAGTAAAGATTCCGTACAATTCTGTGCGTGTCCTTGCTGCTGCAAGTACACTAATATCAAAGAGGGGGGAAAATTACTCACTTGGATGGATGAAAATCAATACCAGAAAAGAATGGGAAAAACGCAGCGAGCGCCAAGCTCCGATGCCTATTCAAAGGAAACATTTTAATTTCCTCCACAAAGACACCCCAGCTGTGTTACAAGCCGAAGACTAGCTCCCTGAGGTCAAGTCTCCTTTTAGTGGGACTCTGGTACTTGAGCTGAAGGCCTTGTTGGTGAGAGAGTACGGTTAATAGATTTTCTTTCTTCCCTGAGCTGTTGTTGTACAAAACTATTATGGATTCAGAAAAATTCTTGCTGGGGCTCTTTTGTGCCTGGGGTCTATGGTAAAAAGAGAACGCAACAACAGACTTTGCCTAAAAACCTGGCCTTCAAGCAGAAATGCAATTCACCAGCTCCCCATCTGACAGCAGCAGTCCATTTTCGCTGCAACAATAGCTGCCCGTTTTCTGTCCCTGTTTAGCCAGCCGGTGTGAAACAATCAGGTGGGAAGCAAGGTGACAGGTAATGTAGAGTTAAAGGGGAAGGGATGTTGGCTGTTGGTGCCCAGCAGTGTTCACACTCTGTGACCCCTCAACACTGGACCCCTGCCACCCCCAGACTCAAAGGGACTGATCAAAAAACAAAGGATCAGGGACATCGATACGTAACTGTGCCTCGTGCAAGCGTTGTCTATTCCACTGAGTGAGTGGATGGGTGACAGGAAGTTATCTAGAGAGCAGACCATGTTTCATGAAAAGGAATGGCAAACTCTGCCATCACAACCACAGTGAAAGTCATTTATGAGGGAACAAGATGGAATTCCAGTTCTGTGTAGTCCTGTACGCTTTGTCAAGGCTGGAGTGAGAGGAGGAATGGAGAATCTAATTGGATAGTGGTATGTTCAAACCGCAGTGCCCTTGAAGCTGGGGGAATAATACTGGAGGCTACAGCACCATTCTGTGATTTCTAAGACACAGGAAGAGAAAAAGCCCAACACAAACTCATGTACCAACAACAACAACAAAAAAATATGATGTACCTATTCACACAATCTATACAATTCAAATCAAATCAAAATGGATTTGTCACATACACGTGTTTAGCAGATGTTATTGCGGGTATAGTGAAATGCTTGTCAATTGAAGGAATGTGTGTGTGTGTCCAGTCATTGAGAGTGTTAGTCCCTGGGAATGTGCTGCAGCTGTTGATCTCCAGCGCTTCGGACTCGTTGTTGGACCCTGGCTCCCACAAGCATGCCCCACAGGCCCTTCCCAGAGGTGCTGAGACATGCAGCGTGGGACAGGGGGCACAGTGAGCTGAGGGGACTGTGTGGGGGGGGCTCAGCTCAGTGGCCGGACCCCACACAGCTGCTCTCGTTCTTCAGGGAACCCAGCCGGGGAGCGTCGCTCAAGCGCCTAATGCCACTAATGAGTGCGGCCATGCGGCAGAGGCGGGGAACTGGAGCGTCACTCCCGCAACACTACAGCCTGCCTGACTGACTGTGGTGGACCAGCCTAAGCTTGGGCATGAACACGGGGCAGGCGGGAGGAAGAGCAGCAGAGCTGGAGGTGGGGGCGGGGGTCGAGGAGAATGTGGTGGCCTGGTTGAGGGTGGCTCAGCTGGCTGGGGTAAGGTGGAATTGGCTTGGTCTGTACAGTTTGGGAAACGCATGGCTAGGCTACAAAACCACTTTTGTGAAGGGGCAGAATCATGAAACTGTCATGGCGAGTGCAGGAAAGACAGAATACAGAAATGTTTACTTGAAAATTCCAAGGAAATGAATCCTGTACAAGCCCGTTCACAAAAGCATTTACCAAATTGCTTATTACATCTCACTTTAATAGGAGAAAAAGCTGTACAACGAACCATCTTATCTTTACGAGTTTTCAGTTGTTGTCACCTGTGTGGCCTCCAAACGGCAGCTTTTCATTTCAGTGATGTCAGCAGTTAAGCCATACTGTGGCCCTGATCAACATGAATGGGGAGGTCATCACAGATTTCGTCAACTTAAACACACACCTCAGTGCGTCTTTTAATGCAGAAATATGCTGTAACAAAGCTTCAAACATTCTTGAACCTGAAGCAAACTACGGCAAATTATTAGTTTACATAGTTGCACAGTAATACCTGTTATTACATGCAACATTCTCAGAGGATTATTGACTGATACGGAAAATGATGGTTAACAATAGGGATGTAACAACTCACCAATAAACATTTGAACCCGGGCACTGATGCGTAAGATCCAAATGAGGATCCAAAAGATCCAAATGAAGCATGCATCGGTCAGAAAACCGATTCAAATGTTAAGAATCGCCTTCGCTAATGGATGTTTTTTTACTCATATTGTTAATTCCAAAAAGTATTTATTTGTTGCGACTGAACTGTTGCGTCCTCTCCTTCAGTTCTGTAGCCTATCAAACTATTACGCATGTAAGTGCATGTGACTGTCAGATAACAACTGTGCACACTGTGCTATATTATTTGAGTGACAACCAATGTAAATTGTTGGGTCACTGTTACCAAATGCACTGCAGACAATTGTGTTTTACCCGGAGTTGTGTAGCCTATGGGAGTGGAAGCAGCAACTCTAAAGCAAAACAATTTCTTATGATGAAACTGAATAAAAATAAAATCTGAATAATTGAAAACCCCAATCAGCAGTTGGATCTGAGTTGCTGCTTCCACTCCCATAGGCTAGCCAACTGCTGATTGGGGTTTTCAATTATTCCGATTTTATTTTTTATTCAGTTTCATCATAAGAAATTGTTTTGCTTTAAAGTGTATTTGGTCATTTTTAACATGAACAGGGTCATTTCATAAAGGACAGCAATCATTTCGTATTCATTGGTCTGAGCTTAAATTCCAAACGATCTAAACCAGGGTTCCCCAACCGGCCCGCCAAATTAATTCAGAATATTTTCTTCCATAAAAAAATTATATACATTATTTTAAAATCTCAGACCTGAGATGCAAAAACTCCCAAATGCAATGTCCCAAGAAGGAAGTTACCCTATCTAAATAATGCAAAAGTTACATTTTAACCTAATTCATGAGGAGAGAGAATGCAGGAGACAGTCAACTAATAAAGCAGGCTGCGGGAACATTATGTTGTGCTGCTGAAACGTAAAGCTACAACCGCTGTGCAACCAATAGGAAGTGAACAGCGCCTGGTGCTGATAATATAGCTAACTTGTTATGCAAGTGTTGCACAGCAACATATGGAGAAAAACTACACCAGTCGAGTAATTCAAATCGACAACAATCTTCATTTTAAATTTAACTTTACAAACAACAAGGGGGCTTAATTGGAGTCTATTTCTTCCGAGCCCATGCCTATGTAAAATAACTTTACTGGCTGAGGTCGGCTTAAACTGTGAGACTTAACAGCATCTTTCACAATCATTTTTTGTTGTTGTTGTTGCTTAAATTAAAAAAAAAAAAAAAAATTTAAAAGCAATGTGTGTCTGAATGTCTGTATCGGGATAGCCTGTTCCAGTAACGACAGAATAAACAGAAAATACTGTCAGCTTGAGACCTAAATATCCCTGGATAAGCACTCACGATAATGTTAGAATTTTCGAAATACAGTCATATAGTCATAGGCCACTAAGTTACTTACTCAATCGGGAAAAGTTGCATTTCCCTCAGATACGATCTTGTGGCTGTCGGGTGAGATGGATGTGATTTTGACCTCAATTGACTTATGTGAGAGCCGGTTCCTGTCGTGAGTCTATATTGCGTGAGATTATACTGCGTACATAGAAGAAAATGAGGACTATCACAGGTGTAAGCCGATCCAAACATTGTTAGCACATAAAATGCAAGTATCTTTATTGTGCTGTATTCCTCTGAGCATGCCACCCACAACGCACACAAGGACTCGGCGTTCCTGAGCGCATCCCTGATTTGGCTCGATGTCTGGAATTCATTCAGCTCAGTTTGAATTGCAGCCTCATCCAGCGAGGGTATCGTTTTCTTAGTAAGGGAGGAGAATTCTCCACCTGGGCGGACTGTGAGAGGATCACGTACAAATGGAATATCTTCGGGCACGCTGTAGTCTTCAAATCTGGTGGAAAAGTTGTCCCTCAGCTGCTTGATGAAATCTTCCACCCCCTCTGTGACAATGCTGCGGCCTGGTCCCACTGCCTGTCGTTTCTTCAGTGTGCTGAAGTGCAGTAGCCTTCCAGATGACAAGTCCAAATCGAACTCCTCAAATTTCTGTGTAAAGGCCTCAAGTTTTTCCACCATGTACACGACAGTTTTCCCTCTTCCTTGTAACTACAGATTTAACCTGTTTAAGTGTCAAAATATGTCTGCCAAAAAAGCCGTGTGTGTAGGCTTCAATGTTTCTGCGTCTGGCCTCTGTCTGGGGCAGGAAGGCCACTTTGAAAGGTCCATGCTTAGATTTAGAATGACGTCTGAGATTGAATTATTTCATTGCAAATAAGACACACTGGCTTGGCATTGGGAAAATACAGTAAGATGAACGCATCTCTCCTTACACTCTTCCCGGAAACTTGCATTTTCATTATCCACCTTTCTTTTGATACTTTTTGAGAGCGACATTTTCTCTTACGATCAAGCTAATTGTTCTGAACAAATGTTGACGTTAAAAAAAGTAGTGTAGCCTACAGTAGGCTACGTAGACCTGTTTTACCCCACCAATCAACGCACAGAGAAAGACTAAAATAAATGAATAGGGAGGAACATGGTGATTTTATGAATGTAATCAGATCAAAATTATTATGTTTTTGTCACTGAATTTATCATGTACTAATCAGATGTGTTAAAAATGTTGTTCAATTCGTAGTGTAGGCCAATTAATTGTGCTAATATTATATACAAGTTATGTTCTGGCCCGCAGACTATTAGCCCAGAAAAAAAATTGGCACAAGGCCTAACCTAGTTGACAACCCTGTCTAAACCATTCACTTTCAAGACAGGGTAAAATCCAAAGCGGCATAATATTAATTTGCTAAATACCATGCTAATTTCTAAATATTGACATAGTACTAGCTCAAAACATTTTGAATCTGTAAAAATGACAAGTTAAATCAGTGGGTGATGTGGTTTCAGAAAAAAAGTGGGGGGGACAAAAAGCATAAATTTCCACCACCCCTAATCTGATAGTGGGGTGGTAGATGCTCAGTCTGGGCTCAACTGCCTATACACACCTTTGACATGGTCTCTCTCGCTCACACACACACACACACACACACACACACACACACACACACACACACACACACACACACACACACACACACACACACACACACACACACACACAGCTTAGAGAAGTAACCAGATCAGAGAGGCCCAGTTCCAGAGCTCCCTTCAGCAGCAGATATTTAAATAGAAATGTGTTCATGCAATACATTTTAGTGCATCGCATCACATCAATTTGTTCCCCTAATCAAACCGAATCGTTTCAAACTAAAACGTATCGTTCCTGAATCATATCGGAGCCCATGCAGCTAGATGCGTATCGAATCTTTCATGAAAGAAGAGATGCACATCCTTAGCTAACAATTTTATGGGCCACAGTTTCAAAGAAAAAGGTGCCTGGATTCTGGAATCCAAAAAGCCTTGGCCACCAGGGGGAGCTGGTGTGTTACACTCAACTCCACACCTTCAGGTGAACATCAATGGAGTTACAGGCACCAATGTAAGTTTATAGAGGAGAAGAGTCTCCACAGAGGGTTTCTGCATTCAGTAATAACCTATATCTCTATGTATTAGCACATATTGTAAAAACCAATAGCAATTGCACTCAAAATACATAGAAGTGAAAGGAAGCTGAAATTGCTTCTTGGAAATCTAGGCTCTAGCCTAGAAGATAGAAGAGTTTTTTTTGAATAGTGGTTCTCATTTATTAAATTCTTCAGCTTTTCATTCAGTCCAGCGCCTTTGTCAAAGCCAAGAAACGTCAATATTTCAATTTGAAAAAAAGTGGGAGTTGTAGCAGCACCTTGTGCGGTGTAGCACTGTTTACCCACCCTTTTTCATTTCAGGTGGTAGCCTTGCTGTTCTCTTAGTCTACACATAAATATACCTCAAATGTATCACCTTTCATTGAGTGGCTGGCCTTGTCAGGTGTTGAACGTGTTACCTGAGGCTGCCTTGACAGAGTGCTTTTGTAGGAAGTCCAGGGTCTGGGCCAAAGCCTTCTTATTGCAGTGAGTGGAGAGCTCTTCATTACATTCAAAACACCTGTGAACAAATTGAAGAGAGAGAGAGAGAGAGAGAGCAGCAAACACAGCCATCAACTTACTGATGTAAATTGTCATTATTTTAGGTGGTGTGAATAACTACTGCTCACAACATTTACTGGAGATATTCTGAGGCAAAATGTAAATATTCAAATAACTTTTCAGTTTAAGACCCTTTGCCTACAGTGAAGACAAAGGGATAGTGCTACATCAGCCTATTTGGAACGGCAGAATGGCTGTAAAAAAAAATGTTGTCGTCCTGTTATAATCTGTATGTTCCATGTGTTGCTGTAGGGTCCTCACCAGGCCTTCCAGGTGCCGAGGCTGACGGTGATGCAGTGGGACTCAAGGTGGAGGGTTTGGTGATGCTTGGTGGAGTGCTGGCTCTCTGACTGGCTACAGCCCTGTGAAAGGGGTAAAGATCACTGGATCACCATTTCTTAGATAGTATGGATGGTGGTAGCCTCTTTGCCGGTCAGATTGTTACAAATGAAACAAACAGTGTATAACTTCTGAATCGCATGTCACGTGCAGCAATTCATACATCAAAATACTGACAGAACCTTCATCCTCCCGCCTTAGATAAAATATTTCAAAGTCCAAGCTCACCTGGAAGCCGCACTTGAGGCATACGAGGATGTCGTGGCCACTGGCTGGCTCTCCATCTATCATAGTCCTTTCCCTCAGGCAATCTGAACACATCGACCACATGCTCGAGGTCACCACCTTCTTGACTGAGCTCAGGTCCACTGCCTTGCTGACATGCTGGCAGGTCAGCCCTGAGGAGCAAGAAGTCACATTGATGTTGCTCGCTAACCCAGCATCTACAAATCCCTTAATGACCATGATTTACAATAGATGTCAAATAAAGGCATAATCTGAACTACACGAGTCCCCTGCCGTAGAATTAATCAGACATGATTGGACTATCCATTACTAGAGCAGAACATGCGGAAGGCTTATTGGGTCAATTAAACTTCTTTAGGCAGCCTATATAGAAACATATGTTTTTTTTTCATCACAACAGGGAGCATGATCTTACCGCTTACTTCGTCCGACGACTCCTCATCTCGAGGCTTCCTTGGCTTGTTAGTCCGCTTAGTCATGCCGACGGCTTTCAAGGAGAAGGGATCCTTTAGCCGCATCTGTAGCTGTAGACTGGAGAGACATAGGAATATCAGTACCACTCTGGGGTTTAAGCAGTGCCCAAAACCGACCGGGCCAAGAGAAAACATTGAAGGCAAATCTAAGAGCTTTGCTGCATGATTTAGTATAGGGCTGGGCAACTCTAACCAACTCAGTGGCCTTGTGATTTGAGTGTCCACCTGAGATTGGAAGGTTGGGATTTCGATCCCTAACCGAGTCATACTAAAGACAGTAAAAATGGGACCCAGTGTGTCTCTGCTTGGCACCCAGCATTAAGGAGATAGATTGGCGGTAAGGACCTGCAATAGACTAGCATCCCGTCCAGGGGATATACTTGTTCATCAAGCTGCCTCACGCTACAGAAACAGGAGATCTGCTCTTACGAGCCGCTCCAACTCGTGCAAGGTTACTTACTTACTGGGCATCTCTGGCATTGACGGGCTGCTGTATGTGCAGGCTTTTGTTTCAGCCCAGCCCAACACAACACCAGATTCAAAGAATCACATAGTCATGGTCTTGAATGGCCACCACAATTAGAATAAGTTGAATCTAGTGTGGGTAAGAGCTGTAGAGTGGCAATACTGAAGATGCCTGGCCTCCAGACTGAACTAACGTTAGGAGGGCAAAGTCACACACACAATAATCTAAACGACAATAGCTGAAATCTTTTGTTCTGTAGAGATATCGACAATGGTTCAACTAATTTATAAAGTCATCAACTTCGACATGATGCAAACGCAAAAACATGACACAGACCATACTTTTAATTGTCTTTTACAAATCTATTTTAACTGGATTACACTTAATATAACAATATAAAACCAAGTCAAGCCACCGTGACGTCTAGCTAACGCAGAGCATGACAAGTTAACTAACGTTACAGGTAGCTACTAGTACTGTCAAATGGGTCGCAATATAGACTGTTAGCTAGCTAACTAAGTTAACTTTGGAGTTCGTGGTTTTAAACGCGTTTTGCTACTAGCTGGAATACCACATTGCCTCTGATGATTTAAAAAATATGTTGTTGCTAACACGAAACAACTCACCTATTTATTTTTTCCCTGAAACTGGCCAATGAGCTAGCAAGTTAGCTAGCTAGCTAATATGTCAACACACTGTAGCGTCGTAATTTATTTCAAAAGATTGAGAACTGTATTGTATGTCATACACGACAAGAAACTCGAAAGTCCACAGAATACTTGTAGCTAGTGTCCAAAACGCAAAATACCGTTTCAGTTATAATTCTGGCTTTCTAAAACTATCGGGAACATAGAGAACTACCATCTGAACCAACAAAAAGTCAAATTGGTGAACTCAACATGTGACGCAATATGGTGGCTCGTTCAGGTTAAACACAGCTAGCAGGAAAAGCGAAGTTATGATGGTTGTAAAGTAAATTATGGAGCTATATTCTTAAGAAAATATGTATGCTTGTGTAAACATACGACAGATTTGATTTGAGAAGTGCGTTTTACTGTCTTTGGTGTGATGCGTACACTTCGGTGCACGCGCAATGTTGCGCATGTCAGTCAGAAGGACGGCACTTGATTGTTTTGCAGTTGAACACTTTCTGGGATTGAACGATTTTGCATCTGAAGAGGTACATTTAGCTAAACCTAACCCTTTTCCTAACCTTATCCTCATTATCCTAACCTGCCACATTAATTCTCACAACCTGCTACAGTAGTTCTCTTAACCTGCTATGTAAACATTAAGGTCAATTTATTTGGTTATTCCGAAATTCATTACAGTTTAAAATGTTCAACAAGTAAACATTCAGTCGAACATTAATTCAAAATAATCAACAATTCAAACTATAAGTAATCAATTCAAGTAAAGCAAACCATCTGATCATCCAATCAAACAAAAGTTAAGAAGAGAAAAAAAGAAAAGAAATCAATGAATGAAAAAAAGGAATCAGACGAATCTGCCAGTCAATTCAGTCCGTCAGTCAGTCCACAATGTGTCTTTGGGGAGGGGAAGGGTTGAGCTACCAGTTGCTGGATGAAGGTGGCAATTCTGGTTGGTCAGTGCTGTGTCCAGGGTTGGTGCTGGTGTTGGGCCTAGGACCAGGAAAACCTGGGTTGGTGTTGGGGCCAGGTTAGAAATTGTGGTGGTAACAGTGCTGGAAAACCAGGGGTTGGTGCTGGGACTGTGGGCCTCTGAGAAAACAGGAACCCGGCACCGGGAACTGGGGCTGGGTCGGGATCTGTAGAGGGGAGGAAAGACAACCTGAAGAGCAAGCAGACACAAGGGAGCCCTAGACCTGGAGGACAATTGTGGCACTCCCCTGTGGTCCGCTTGCTCGGGGTGAAGGTCTGGTGTTTGGTCCCTCCGCACTTCATCGGGTGGTCTGGTGCTGGGACCGGACAATGGTATCTAGATTGGTGCTGGGACTGGTTCTGGATCTACAGAGGGGAAGAAGAACAACCTGAGAAACAAGCAGGCACACAAGGAGCCCTAGACCTAGGGGTCAGTGATGACATTCCCCTGTGTTACGCTCGCTCCGGGTGACATTAAGCCGTGGTGCACCTGGCTATGGCTGGTCTAACCAGTAATGGAGTGCTGATGTTACACCCATCACTGTTGATCCACCAACTGATGTTTTTTTGCAACGCCCACTTTCAGACACACTCCAAGTATGCAATTACCCATACGTTCTCTGCCTGAGTAGGGTATTTTAGTTTTTGAAGGACTGAAGGATTGGGAAAGTATATATTTTTGTTACTTTTTGTTGTTGAAGTGCATGTGGATTAATGTACATTTTCGCTTTCCGTATGGAGTTGAATTTTCTCTTGTAAATGTTTTACCCCCGTCCAGTTGGTGGCGACAATACACCTTTTGAGTGTTGTTCCTCATAAAACCCAAAGAAGAAGAAGAAGAAAACGACAGTGCTGGAGCGGTGAATACACTTAACAATACAGTAGTGCCGTTTTGAGTTTTGTTTTGAAACCTTTGATTTAGTTACACGTGTAAATATTGACATGGCTCAGAAAGCTTGTTCGAGGCTTGCCGCAGCGATTCCATGGCTTTTAGCAAACCGAAATGTCATTTCAGCCTCACGAAGAGCACTGTCAAACACATTCGGTACTCACTCCCGATGTGCATCATGTAAGTCTGCTTGGCATGGGTTGAAATGAATAACCAGTCTTAAGGCTGTGTAATCAGCGAAGTTGAAGACGTGAGGCTTAATTGTAAACTTTTGTAGTGAGTCTTTTACACTATAAAACTCATTCAAAATGCTGGTAAACCCATTATTTATTTTGTTGCTCACTAGTAAACAACCGTTGTTTTATATCTTTCAGATATCCATGCCACCCACAAAGAGTACCTGTTACGTAGTTTCAGCTCATCCCCATTGCCAGAAACTGATGTCTCTTACGAACAATTAAAGAAACTAATCGCTACCCGAACAAGTGTGGTAATAGATGTCCGGGAGCCGTGGGAACTCCGAGAGTACGGAAACATCCCGGGGTCAATCAACGTACCTCGTGAGTTACCTTATTCAGTATGACCTGTCTCATGACATAAATTTCTAAAGAACAAATCTGCATATTGTAAAATGTGCTGCAGCATGGTACAATATGACGTAGAGTTTGATATGAAGCCATTCTTGTCATTGTGGTTTTGCTGTCCATTGTAAATAATGTTTTGTAGGCCTATGTAGCCAAATTACATATCAAATCAAATGTTATTTGTCACATGTGCCGAATACAACAGGTAGACCTTACAGCGAAATGCTTACTTACAAGCCCTTAACCAACAATGCAGTTTTAAGAAAATACCCCCCTCCCCCAAAAAAGTATGAGATAATAATAGCAAATAATTAAAGAGCAGCAGTAAATAACAATAGCGGGGTTATATACAGAGGGCACTGGTACAGAGTCAATGTGCGGGGGCACCGGTGTTGAGGTAATATGTACATGTAGGTAGAGTTATTAAAGTGGCTATGCATAGATAATAACAGAGAGTAGCAGCAGCAGCGTATAAGGGAGGGGGGGGCCAATGCAAATAGTCTGGGGAACTATTTGATTAGCTGTTCAGGAGTCTTATGGCTTGTGGGTAGAAGCTGTTTAGAATCCTCTTGGACCTAGACTTTGGTACTCCAGTACCGCTTGCCGTGCAGTAGTAGAGAGAACAGTCTATGACTAGGGTGGCTGGAGTCTTTGACAATTTTTAGGGCCTTCCTCTGACACCGCCTGCTATAGAGGTCCTAGATGGCAGGGAGCTTGGCCCCGGTGATGTACTGGGCAGTACTCACTACCCTCTGTAGTGCCTTGCGGTCGGAGGCCGAGCAGTTGCCATACCAGTCAGTGATGCAACCCGTCAGGATGCTCTCAATGGTGCAGCTGTAAAATCTTTTGAGAATCTGAGGACCCATGCCAAATCTTTTCGGTCTCCTCTGGGGGAATAGGTTTTGTCGTGCCCTCTTCATGACTGTCTTGGTGTGCTTGGACCATGTTAGTTTTTTGGCGATGTGGACGCCAAGGAACTTGAAGCTCTCAACCTGTTCTACTACAGCCCCGTCGATGAGAATGGGGGCGGGCTCGGTCCTCCTTTTCCTGTAGTCCACAATCATCTCCTTTGTCTTGGTCACGTTGAGGGAGAGATTGATGTCCTTGCACCACATGGTCAGGTCTCTGACCTCCTCCCTATAGGCTGTCTCATCGTTGTCGGTGATCAGGCCTACCACTGTTGTCATCAGCAAACTTAATGATGGTGTTGGAGTCGTGCCTGGCCGTGCAGTCATGAGTGAACAGGGAGTACAGGAGGGGACTGAGCATGCACCCCTGAGGGGCCCCCGTGTTGAGGATCGGGCGTGGTGGATGTGTTGTTACCTACCCTTACCACCAGGGGGTGGCCCATCAGGAAGTCCAGGATCGGGTTCCAGAGGGAGGTCTTTAGTGCCAGGGTCCTTAGCTTAGTGGTGAGCTTTGAGGGCAGTATGGTGTTGAACGCTGAGCTGTAGTCAATGAATAGTATTCTCACATAGGTGTTCCTTTTGTCCAGGTGTGAAAGGGCAGTGTGGAGTGCCATAGAGATTGCATCATCTGTGGATCTGTTGGTGCCTTATGCAAATTGGAGTGGGTCTAGGGTTTCTAGGATAATGGTATTGATGTGAGCCATGACCAGCCTTTCAAAGCATTTCATGGATACAGACGTGAGTGCTACGGGTCAGTAGTCATTTAGGCAGGTTGCCTTAGTGTTCTTGGGCACAGGGACTATGGTGGTCTGCTTGAAACATGTTGGTATTAGATTCCGACAGGGAGAGGTTGAAAATGTCAGTGAAGACACTTGCCAGTTGGTAAGCGCATGCTCGGAGTACACGTCCTGGTAATCTGTCTGGCCCTGCGGCCTTGTGAATGTTGACCTGTTTAAAGGTCTTACTCACATCGGCTGCAGAGAGCGTGGCGTGATCACACAGTCGTCCGGAACAGCTGATGCTCTCATGCATATTTCAGTGTTACTTGCATAGAAGTTATTTAGCTTGTCTGGTAAGCTCGTGTCACTGGGCAGCTCTCGGCTCTCGGCTGTGCTTCCCTTTGTAGTCTAATCATTTGCAAGCCCTGCCACATCTCACGAGCATCGGAGCCAGTGTAGTACGATTCGATCTTAGTTCTGTATTGATGCTTTACCCATTTAATGGTTCATTGGAGTGCATAGTGGGATTTCTCATAAGCTTCCAGGTTAGAGTCCCGCTCCTTGAAAGCGACAGCTCTACCCTTTAGCTCAGTGCGAATGTTTCCTGTAATCCATGGCTTCTAGTTGGGGTATGTACGTACAGTCACTGTGGGGACGACATCCTCAATGCACTTATTGATAAAGCCAGTGACTGATGTGGTGTACTACTCAATGCCATCGGAAGAATCTCAGAACATATTCCAGTCTGTCCTGTAGTTTAGCATCTGCTTTATCTCACCACTTTTTTAGTGATCTAGTCACTGGTGCTTCCTGCTTTAATTTTTGCTTGTAAGCAGGAATTAGGAGGATAGAATTATGGTCATATTTTCCAAATGGAGGGCGAGGGAGAGCTTTGTACGCATCTCTGTGTGAGGAGTAAAGGTGGAGCAATTTTTTTCCCTCTGGTTGTACATTTAACTTAAAACTGATTTAAGTTTCCCTGCATTAAAGTCCCCGGCCACTAGGAGTGCCGCCTCTGGATGAACCTTTCCCTGTTTGATTATGGCGGTATGATCATATGTAATCATTCATGCTTTTTTATATGTTCTATTTTATCTGTAAATCCACCAATGAAGTCAAGCCTCAGCCGGCCATGATTACAGACACCTGTGTGTGTCCTTTCAAACTACAGTATACATGTGTACTTTGTGATAGGGGCAGTATAGGCCACGCTTAAATGTGCAGTTTTGTCACACAATGCTACAGATATCTACATTTTAAGGGAGTGTGCAATTGGCATGCTGACTGCAGCAATGTCCACCAGACCTGTTGCCAGAGATTTGAAAGTTCATTTCTCTACCATAAGCCACCTCCAACGTTGTTTTAGAGAATTTGACAGTACGTCCAACCGGCCTGACATCCGCAGACCACATTGTAACCACACCAGCCCAGGACCTCCACATCCGGCTTCTTCACCTGCGGGATCATCTGACCAGCCACCCAGACAGCTAATGACACTGAGGAGTATTTCTGTCTGTAATAAAAACCCTTTGTGGGAAAAAGGCTGGGCCTGGCTCCCAGGTGGATGGGCCTATGTCCACCCAGGCCCACCCATGCCTGCACCCCTGCCCAGTCATGTGAAATCCATAGATTAGGGCCTAATGAATGTATTTCAATTGATTGATTTCCTTATATGAATTGTAACGCAGTACAATCATTGACATTGTTGCATGTTGTGTTTTATATTTTTGTTCAGTGTATATACAAGCTAGTGACCTGCTGTGTTATCCTGATGGAGACACTTTAGCTGTTAAAACGTTGGTTATTCAATTATTGCATCTGCACTCCTAGTGTGTGCCGCTCCCCTTTTCTTTTACAATATGATTTTCTGGCACAAAAACAAATCCATTTCAATGCAAACAAACACATTATGTTATGACAACTTCTAGTAGCACTCGTGGGCTTCCACCAACCTCTTTGACATTCCTAGCACACTTTTAGGGACATAGGCTACTGATTTGCAGATAGACATGATAAAGACATGATATTCATAGGACACAATTGTGTAAAAAAGTCTGCTCTTTATGCCTCAGTTCTGTTGTATACTGTTATTTTCCATTCCGTTGCAGTGGGACAGGTGAACATTGCCCTCCAGCTGAATCCTGAGGAGTTCAAGGAGAAGTATGGTGGAGACATGCCCCAGCCGACAGACCACATTGTCTTTTCCTGCCTGGCTGGGATAAGGAGCCAAAAAGCCCTAGACCAAGCCGTCGCTCTAGGATATAAAGAGTGAGAGACTGCATTATGCACACACTACTAGTAGTACCATACTATACATTGCAGGCCTATATTATATTGATATAAAATGCATAGGCTAGAAATAACTTCTCACTTTTGAGATTTCTTCATGTCATGCTTTTTCATGCTATAGAAAATACAATTCAGCTCTTGACTTAATTTTGTTTAAGGCCGATTTTATTTCACTTCTTTACACAACAGTGCTTTACCCAGCATGCTCAGCACCATGGGGAAGTGCCACATACAGTACTAAAACATCTGATCAACTACATGGAAATATTTATTTTTTATGCTGTAGTTGTGAAAAACAGGGACTATTTCATTATATCAGTTTTTATTTAACCTTTATTTAACTAGGCAAGTCAGTTAAAAACAAATTCTTATTTTCAATGACGGCCTACCGAGGAACAGTGGGTTAACTGCCTTGTTCATGGGCAGAACGACAGATTTTTACCTTGTCAGCTCGGGGATTCGATCTAGCAACCTTTCGGTTACTGGCCCAATGCTCTAACCACTAGGCTACCTGCTGCTCAGTTCTTTAAGCATTAATCGCTCACTTATTCTCTTCCTTTTCTCTCTCTTTCTAGCGTACAACACTATGCAGGTGGATGGCAAGATTGGGCAAAATGTGAACAGGAAAGCTGATTGTCTGGGAGGCTCAAGAATTGTGCCATTCTTGGAAGTCGTTTTGCTTAATCATACCAGAAGTTTATAAGGTTTTATTTAATCAATCAAGATTGAGCTATTATCTGACATTTCAGATTATTATGGAAGGTAATCCATAAATAGCCAATTTTGCTTTATATCATTAGAGGGAATGTACACAGCAAATTGACCACTGTTACCTGTTGATTCAAGAGTGAAATTGACCCTGTGGTTTAAAATAAACCCATTGTTGGTGTTAATAACCCGTTTCAAGTGTGATTGTGTCAGTTTCTCTGTGGAGAAATTCACACCCATCATTATCGTATTTCCCAGCATGCTCTACTGCAGCAAAAAAAAATAGGATTGTTTTAAGTGTTTTTGCATGTACATTGATTAAGTTCAAAATCCTATGCTACATAAAGATAAATAAACGAATTCAATCAGTTAGTTTGATTTATTGCACCTGTTACTGAAATGGTTGTTCCAGGTTAAATGGTAGTCTCCTTTTATTAATATTCCTAACCATAACAGTCATTCTGAATGCTGGTTGCAGGTGAATAAAAATTCCAACTGTTGGATGTCCTAACACTGGCTAGATTCGAATAGGAATTACTCATCACTTTGTAAGCCAGCATAATGAGACTTGCAGTCTTGATATGGCCTGTAAACCAGGAGGTTCCTAACCCTTCTGTGTTTGGGTAAAACTTGGCCATCAAAGTAAGGTCTTATGATACTGTATATGTTGGGTATTTTCATAAACATTTCAATTTTAATGTTAATATTCGCCTAACAGTAGGAATTCACTTGGTTAAGTCCACAGGACTGAAAATGAATAAATTCAACAACCATGTCTTGAAAATTAACAAATTCAACAACCACTAACAAATTCTGTCGTGGGTGGTAACTCTACAATTCACTTCAAAATACAAGGCACACTGGAAATTATATATATTGCCATGGGTATTATTAGCAAACCATGCTAATATATCCTCGAAACACAGCTTTGAGGGCATTATCATTTGTATACAATGGGTTACCAATATTCAAATAATGATTGACATATTTTCATTAAAAACACAATTTTGATGAATTTATTCATACTATTTAATTATTCCACGAGATATAATCCGACACAAATCTAGGGTTACTACCCAAGTCGGCTGGTCATTCGTTCTATCGGTTCGGTTGCCAGAGTATCGACCCAGTCGTTAAGTCCTTTTGTCTATGGATGTGACCCAGTCGTTCATTCTAAATGTTCCGTTGCCATGACCGCTGAAGAGCTCAGTGACTTTCAACGTGGCACCGTCATTGGACGTCACCTTTCCATCAAGTCAGTTCGTAAAAGTTCTGCTAGAGCTGCTCCAGTCAACTGTCGTGTTGTTATTGTGAAGTGGAAACGTCTAGGAGCAACAACAGTTCACCCACGAAGTGGTGGGCCACACAAGCTCAAAGAACGGGACCGCCGCGTGCTGAAGCACGTAGCGTGTAAAAATCGTCTGTCCTCGGTTGCAACACTCACTACTGAGTTCCAAACGGCCTCTGGAAGCAACGTCAGCACAATAACTGTTCGTTGGGAGCTTCATGAAAAGGGTTTCCATGGCCAAGCAGCCGAACACAAGCCTAAGATCACCATGCGCAATGCCAAGCGTCGTCTGGAGTGGTGTAAACACGTTCTATGGAGCGATGAATCACGCTTCACCATCTGGCAGTCCGACGGACGAATCTGGGTTTGGCAAATGCCAGAACAACGCTACCTGCTCGAATGCATAGTACCAACTGTAGAGTTTGGTGGAGGAATAATGGTCTGGGGCTGTTTTTCATGGTTTGGGCTAAGCCCCTTAGTTCCAGTGAAGCGAAATCTTAACGCTACAGCATACAATGACATTCTAGACGATTCTGTGCATACAACTTTGTGGCAACAGTTTGGGGAAGGGCCTTTCCTGTTTCAGCATGACAATGCCCCCGTGCACAAAGTGAGGTCCATTCAGAAATGGTTTGTTTAGATCGGTGTGAAAGAACTTGACTGGCCTGTACAGAGCCCTAACCTCAACCCCATCAAACACCTTTGGGATGAATTGGAATGCCAGCTGCGAGCCAGGCCTAATCACACAACATCAGTGCCCGACCTCACTAATGCGCTTGTGGCTGAATGGAGGCAAGTCCCCGCAGCAATGTTCCAACATCTAGTGGAAAGCCTTTCCAGAAGAGTGGAGGCTGTTATAGCAGCAAAGGGGGGACCAACTCCATATTGATACCCATGATTTTGGAATGAGATGTTCGACGAGCAGGTGTCCACATACTTTTGGTCATATAGTGTATTTGCTCTCTCACCAGGCCACTGTTCAGAAGAGATACCTGTGAAACGTTAGCCAACTAACGTAATCACTTCAAACTGAAGCTGCAATGACAGCAAACCAGATCCATTTTTTTTTCTATTGACATTTCTTTGTATATATTCAGAAACATTGTGCTGATTCAGGATTTTGAATGGCTGAGAAAAGAGGCCAGCCTGTATGTCTCGTCCTTACCCCCGACACGTTCAGTACTGTGGTACAGCTGGAGATCGAATTTCAATATTGAAACAATGTTGCAAATGCTGGATCTATAGACCGCAAGGTTGATACAAATATCTGCTGTTGAAAACCAAATGCTAGTCTAAAAGAAATGGGAGATAATGTCTAGATGCTTTTTACAGTGTAGATCTAGTGTATAAATTGTGTGGCTGGGCTGACGAGACAGTCGATTGCGCAGTCAGATGGAACAGAGTAAATAGGCATTTCAACGTCATAGTTTTAGCCGCTGGTAACTGGAATAGACACCGGCTAGAATGCAGTTTTAACCAATCAGAATCCAGGATTAGATCCACACGTTGTATAATAATCAACTCCAAATTATGTTTTTATTGGTGGAGTATGTCGCTGTGAACCTTGTACTTTGTGCAGGGTACCGTAGGTAGCTGATATGGTAATATGGGATATGTTTGGCTTCAGCTTGTATCTGGGCTGCGTTCAGCAGTGCACAACATTGTGACACATTCAGATAGAAATATATTGTGTAGGACAGACATGATTCTCTGTCTGCTTATCCATCAGTCTAACAAACACTATGAACTGAAAAACAATCAAGCCTTAAATGCCTGTACTAAAAATCTCTACCTGGTACAGCCAGAAGAGGATGGGCCCAACCCTCTGAGCTGTATTTTTCTCTAGGTTTCTTCCAAGGTTTTATCTGTCTAGGGAGTTTGTCCTGGCCACTGATTCGCTTCTGCTTTGCTTGCTCTTTGGGATTTTGGCAGGTAACTGGTAAAGCACTGTGACAACTGCTGTTGTAAAAAGGGCTTTATAAAATAAACTTGATTGACATGCAGAATAAAGAATGACATCTATTCGTGACATTTCTATCTGCAGCGTTCCACAATGTTTGCCTACTCAACGTGGCCCAGGTCTCTCCTGTGAAGTAAATATGAGCATTGGTGAATACAACATGCTGTGTTGAAGGCTAAGTTATTGGATATAATATAGATAGGTAGGTTGTTGCTGCATATACTGATCAAATACACAATACTTTATTTAGCTTCTGTATGAAATGAAATAAACACACATTGATTTACCATGTCTCTTTTAATTGTCAAAAAGGTTTTCTGAGGATCGAGCAGTGGAAACTAGGCAAAATCTATAACAAGGTACAAAGAACATTATTTACTAGGGAAATACATGTTCTCATGAAATAACAGACACGGCCATATGATATGCTATATAACTGAATTAACTTAGGATATTTGTCTGCTATGAAAAAGGTATTGGTAACTTAATCCCTGCATGTAGAATGCTGGTGCACTGGGGTGATATACTGTAAGTAATAACCACTTGAAATAACCAATACCTCTCCATATGAATTTGCCACATAACCTCCAGAAGGCATTCACAAGTTCCTTTGTCATCAATGATAGATGTGTCAAGTTTGTTGCCAAATTCAGCAGTCCTTGTACACAAGTACATAGCCACAGGCATCTATTCACCTAGTGGTTCTCTACTTCATCCAACTAAAAAACCACCAGAAACACAATCCAGGCACATTAATGAGAGGCAGATCTTTGAGAATGGCTTCAGAAGCAGCAATGTCTGTGTCTTCTTAATTTTCCTGGCTCAACATTCTCTGTTTAATTACATTGCCATCTTGAACCAGGGTTGGGACCAACGCCATTTCAGGAAGTAAATTGTCATTCCAATTGCAAATTTTTCACATAGACATCCATTGATTCAAATTGGAATAGGAATTTCAGTTTACTTCCTGAATATAAATGGAATTCACCCGAACCCTGTTCATGAAAGGGTACATAGCCAAAAACAGAAAGTAAGAAATGTTTTTGGACAAGTTGACGTCTTTTCTAGGACAATGCAGAGCCATAGTAATTTACAGTGCCTTCAGAAATTATTCATACCACTTAACTTATTCAACATTTTGTTGTGTTACAGCCTTAATTAAAAATTGATTAAATAGATGTGTTTTCTCCCCCCCATCTAGACACAATATGCCATAATGACAAAGTGAAAACATGTTTTTTATTTTTATTTTAGCATATTTATAGAAAATGAAATACAGAAATATCCAATTTACATAAGTATTCACACCCCTGAGTCAATACATCTTAGAACCACCTTTGGCAGCGATTACAGCTGTGAGTCTTTCTGGGTAAGTCTCCATGTAACGATCGTTGTTTGAAGGATGGTCGGACCAAGATGCAGCGTGGGGTAGGTTAATCATTTTTATTTATGATCACCGGCACAAACAACAAGAATGTTCAGCTTTGTAGGGCTAAAAAGCAACAATACAAAAACAAGATCCCACACAAAACAGGTGGGAAAAGGCTGCCTAAATATGATCCCCAATCAGAGACAACGATAGACAGTTGCCTCTGATTGGGAACCATACCAGGCCAACATAGAAATACAAAAAACTAGAGTACCCACCCTAGTCACACCCTGACCTAACCAAAATAGAGAATAAAAAGGCTCTCTAAGGTCAGGGCGTGACACTCCAAGAGCTTTGCACACCTGGATTGTACAATATTTGCACATTATTCTTTTTTAAATTCTTCAAGCTCTGTCAAGTTGGTTGTTGATCATTGCTAGACAGCCATTTTCAAGTCTTGCCATAGATCTTCTAGCAGATTTAAGTCAAAACTGTAACTAGGCCTCTCAGGAACATTCAATGTTATCTTGGTCAGCAACTCCAGTGTATATTTGGCCTTGTGTTTTAGTTTATTGTTCTGCTGAAAGGTGAATTTGTCACCCAGTGTCTGTTGGAAAGCAGAATGAACCAGGGTTTCCTCTAGGATAAGGCCTGTGCTTAGCTCTATTCTGTTTATTTTTATCCCCCCAAAAAACTCACTAGTCCTTGCCTAGGACATGCATACCCATAACATTATGCAGCCACCACCACACTTGACAATATGAAGAGTGGTACTCAGTGATGTGTTGTGTTGGAATTGTCCCAAACATAACACTTTGTATTCAGGACATAAAGTTTTTTCTTTACCAATTTTTTTAGAGTTTCACTTTAGTGCCTTATTGCAAACAGGATGGATGTTTTATGTTTTGTATTCTGTACATGTTGCGTTACGCACTGAAGCTAGGTCAGGAGTCAAACGCAGGAGAGCAGAGAAGTCAGTGTAGCGTATGTTTTAATAAGGGCAAGTCCAAAAACACGGTACAGTACAATACCCAAAAACAACGCCCAAGATAATGGGAACTAACAGTACTCCCGTAAGGCGCACAAACACAAGGCACCTTACTATAATAAACACACGCGAAATACACTGAGGAAAGCCTCCATAAGCAACAAGAAAAATAATCCTGCACAAACCTGAGTGGGGAAACGGGTAAATATACACACAGAAATTAAAGCAAATGAAAACCAGGTGTGAATGAACCAAAAACAAAACAAACGGAAAAGGAAAAATGGATCGGTGATGGCTAGTAGGCCGCCGACCGCCGAGCACCGCCCGAACAGGGAGAGGAACCACCCTCGGTGGAAGTCGTGACAATACAGGCTTCCTTCTTTTCACTCTGTAATTTAGGTTAGTATTGTGGAGTAACTGTTGTTGATCCATCCTCAATTTTCTCCTATCACAGCCATTAAACTCTGTTTTTTTTTTTTGTGTGTTTTTTTTTATCCCCTTTTCTCACCAATTTTCGTGGTATCCAATCGCTAGTAATTACTATCTTGTCTCATCGCTACAACTCCCGTACGGGCTCGGGAGAGACAAAGGTCGAAAGCCATGCGTCCTCCGAAGCACAACCCAACCAAGCCGCACTGCTTCTTAACACAGCGCGCCTCTAACCCGGAAGCCAGCCGCACCAATGTGTCGGAGGAAACACCGTGCACCTGGCCCCCTTGGTTAGCGCGCACTGCGCCCGGCCCGCCACAGGAGTCGCTGGAGCGCGATGAGACAAGGATATCCCTACCGGCCAAACCCTCCCTAACCCGGACGACGCTAGGCCAATTGTACGTCGCCCCACGGACCTCCCGGTCGCGGCCGGCTGCGACAGAGCCTGGGCGCCAAACCCTCCCTAACCCGGACGACGCTAGGCCAATTGTGCGTCGCCCCACGGACCTCCCGGTCGCGGCCGACTGCGACAGAGCCTGAACCCAGAGACTCTGGTGGCGCAGCTAGCACTGCGATGCAGTGCCCTAGACCACTGCGCCACCCGGGAGGCCCATTAAACTATGTTTTATAGTCACCATTGGCCTCATGGTGAAATCCCTGAGCAGTTTCCTTCCTCTCTGGCAACTGAGTTAGGAAGGACGCCTGTATCTTTGTAGTGACTGGGTGTATTGATACCATCCAAAGTATAATTAATAACGTCACCATGCTCAAAGGGATATTCAATGGACGCTTTTTTTGACCCATCTACCAATAGGTTCCCTTTGTGAGGCATTGGAAAACCTCCCTGGTCTTTGCGATTGAGTCTGTGCTTGAAATTCACTGCTCCACTGAGGGACCTTACAGATAACTATATGTGTGGAGTACAGAGATGAGGTAGTCACTAAACAGTTATACTAAACACTATTATTGCCCACAGAGTGCGTCCATGATACTTATTATGTTACTTGTTAATCAAATGTATACTCCTGAACTTATTTAGGCTTGCCATAACAAATGGGGTTGAATACTTATTGACTCAAGACATTTCAGCTTTTCATTTGGAATGAATTTGGAAAATGTTCTAAAAAGATAATTCCACTTTGACATTATGGGGTATTGAGTTTGTAGGCCAGTGACACAAAATCTCAATTTAATCCATTTAAAATTCAGACAGTAATACAACAAAATGTGGAAAAAGTTAAGGGGTGTGAATACTTTCTGAAGGCACTGTATATCTCTCTATATATGGCTCCGGCACAGTGCACCCTTGTGCAATGGAGCGAGTATGTTATGGATGAGTGATGTCATAGTTTGATTAGATGTTGAACTGCGCTGGTGGGCATACTTAGCTTCTGTTCTCATCACTGAGATACGCAGAGCAGACTCCTCCACATCCCACACGCCTGCAAGCTCTGAGGTAAATGGAAAGAATCTTACCAATGGAAAATTCAGTGAATCTCTTGTAAAAGTGTTGACACCCTCACACAATGTTACAATGTTGCAGTTTTTCAGATCAGGGCAAAAGGCCTATAGGACAAGAGTCCAATATACTGTATTTGAGGTAACACTTTAATATGTGATTATTCTTGTCAATCAATACCCATTGTTTCGCTGTACTTAAAGGGGCAATCTGCAGCTCAAACAACAACAAAGCCTACACTACGCCACTGTTTTGGTAAACAGCTGAGAGATGGCCCCTTTATTGTGAATCGTTTTACTGCTGTATGTACAGTATAACAGTGAGTATTCATTACCTACACTGTATGTACAATAATTATCACAGAAATAACATTGTAAAATAAAGTGCCACCATTTTTGACAGTTTTATGATTTTGGCAGTGGCGCAAGCAAATAATGGGTGGGAACCATAATATCCTGACTATAGTACGTAGGCCAGCAGAAGGTTTGCTATCTTCTATGTACAGTGCTGGCCTAGTGTAGCTCATTCGAGAAGCCTGACTTCAGTGGTGCATAGGTAGTAATAGGGAACACACATATTGATACTGTATGTACTTACTGTCTATGCTTGTGAGTATGTGTGGGGGGTTTTGTTTGTTAGTGGTCAGTTTAGGGTTTAGGATCAAGGCAGTATCTTGTCAGGACCATGTCTATTTGCTGACGCCCTGGCCGGCTGAGTGGTCTTATAGGTGTTGTAGTAGGAGCTACTCCCTGTCACAGACCAGACTATCGTTTACTCCCTTCACATCCTTCTGCCACATCAAGCGTGAACTTCAGACCAACCCCCCTGCTTCTTCATTTTCCCTCATTCTCTCTCAAGCAGTTAATTCCATTTTCTATTTTGTTTCTGCATATCCTTTATTTAATGTAAAAAAAACAGACCAGACTAATAAGTACCAATTTATGTCAAATCTCAGGCAGCCCCTTGTCCCTCTGAAGCCAGCCTGACCTCATCGGGTCACCCCCTGGCCCTGTGCTCTGCGTGCAATTAAAGCCCCCTGCCCCATCGGAGCAGATTACATCAGTGACTGCTGTTGGACGCACCTACTGCCTAATGGGCCCTGCTAGCGCTGCCTCTGTTCTATCTGCCTTTCTGTTCCATAGCCCCTATTCAGCTCCTCGCAGGGTGCTGGCAGATGTCTGAATGTCGTGGCAGGTCTGGCCCACTGTGGTGCTGAGGTTAGAGATTCCAGAGGTCTTGGCTCATGAGTTGGGT
This sequence comes from Salvelinus sp. IW2-2015, assembly GCF_002910315.2. Classification (NCBI taxonomy): domain Eukaryota; kingdom Metazoa; phylum Chordata; class Actinopteri; order Salmoniformes; family Salmonidae; genus Salvelinus; species Salvelinus sp. IW2-2015. The sequence continues at coordinate 20,921,523 of NC_036874.1, read as the reverse complement.
TGGGCCAGGCCATGCCTTTGGGCTGGGCTAAGCCAGGCCGTGTGGAATATAAAGAGCCTCAGGCGATGGAGCTAGTGCACAACAAAAGCAGCAGAGGTCCCATAGGTGAAGACTGACCACCTCCAGAGAACGCAGACAAAGGCAAACCCGAGCAGCCGCCAACATGAGTCGCAGCCCTGAGAGGATTTCGTCCTACCGACGCCACTTTGAGGACAGCAGCAGCTCATCCTCCTACCAGGTTAGGGTGTCCAGCCCATCCCCGACCCGGAGGGTTAACCGCCACCAGTCAGCCAGCTACTCACGCAGTGCCGGAGCCAGCGGTATGCAGGCCCAGACCATGGGCAGAAGGACCGTCTCCACCTCACGCAACGCCCGTATGGCTGGGTAAGATGCTCACTCCACCCTGTACACCTAGTACACTAATAGCCTTTTCACATAACTAAGCCAAACTGAGCTGTATTGAGCTGGCCTGGTTCCGCATCCACCGTAGTTGCTAGGGCTATATCAAAGATCTTTATAACGAACCCAAGATAGACCAGAGCCTGCTGTTTCCAATGGGAGCAAATTAATCATCGTGGGCAGAACAAGCAAGGAGGTGGGCAGAGTCAAGCATGAGCTAGCGAGATCCTACTGGCGCATTTTAGCATTTATTTGCGCACTTCAGGGAACGCCTACTCTCTGAAGTGCCTATGTGCAATACTGTAATTCAATTGGCCCATGCACTCCTTCAATACAATGCTATTTTTAGAAACTTGGCCAAAGGATAAAGTCTACAAAACGTGGTCCACTAAAACAGGTTCTAGTTTTGGAAACAGAAAACTGTATTAAGATCAAATGTTTCATTGAGGGAAAAATTTGTAGAATGTCAAAAAAGTGATTAGAGCGTCGGGCCAGTAACCGAAAGGTTGCTGGATCGAATCCCCGAGCTGACAAGGTAAAAATCTGTCGTCCTACCCCTGAGCAAGGCAGTTAACCCACTGTTCCCCGGGCGCCAAAGACGTGGCTGTTGATTAAGGCAGCCCCCAGCACCTCTCTGATTCAGAGGGGTTGGGTTAAATGCGGAAGACACATTTCAGTTGAAGGCATTCAGGTGTACAACTGACTAGGTATCCCCCTTACCCTTTCATCACCATATTTGGTAGTGAGTGGAAATACCGACCGGATGCTACACATTTATATATCCAGTGAAATATCTGGTTCATTGTCCAATCTGTGGTTTTACTCAAATGTTCAAGCCCAGTAAGGCACAGTATGGTTCGGTTTGGCATAGTAGTGGGTAATAGAGGTTATATAGATACAGTTGATAAAATATAGGTAACATCTTAAAGAGAGTGCGAGATTACACACTGCTGATACACCACAAGTATTCTATTTGTGAATTTACAGAAAGCGACTTGTGTTACATTACCACCAAAATACAGGCAGTTATTACAGTACAAGATAGATGATAAGTTGCTGACAATAGTGTATGTACCTCCCCTCCCCTTACTGCTCTTCTGAGGCTATAGGCCAATTTGTCTCCTTACTGGCAGATGACTCAAAGAGTTGCCACAATTCTTCCTGACAGACATAACAAATCAAATTCTCCTTCACTCTGTGAAATACATGTTCCTGTCTAATTGCACTAGAGACAAGCCTGGCTATCAGAGTTGATAGGCTACCTTTATTGTAATCAAGCATTAAAAACACCATCAAGCAAATTAACTCTTAGATAGTGGAACCACAGACAATTTATAATCCACCACAGTTGTAATTGTTTCTTATTGTGCAGCACTAGCCCATTTCTAAATGTATTTTTGATGCAATTCGAAGGCATCAATTGATTAAAATGAAAACAGTAAGGCCTATGTCCATTTTCCACATAACGATTAGCCTACAAGACTAGCATCTAAAAAATTTACAACTCTTTATATTATTGTGAATTTTAGGTTTTAGGTGTCACTAAGTAAATAAGTAGGTAGGCCTAAACATTGTAAGAGACTAAATTCAATACATTTCAAAAACAGCAAAATAGCTCATATCCATGAGAACAACATTAATTTTTTTTTTTTTTTTTAAACTTGTAACAGTTGTAGTCCATAGGAGTGGGATTTATGGGTGCTGTAGCACCCCCTGAAAAATCGGAATAAAAAAAATCTATAAATTACGCTTTGTAAAAAAATAAAAAATAAAATGTATAATTAAGAACAGTATTTTGCAGGATTCAATAGTTGGAAGTGTAAGAGTTGTTGCCCTGTCCCTTTCTCTGCGATTGTCATTCTAATGGGATCAATAAAGAACAAAAACCTATCATCAAACATTTACATCAAAAGATGCAAAGTTATGGGAAATACACAAACAAATAACCAATAACATGGACAACAACCACTTTTTGTGAAGTATTCATTTACAATCCTTACAAACCACTTAATGTCAATGAACATTACTGTATTGGCTGGTCATCTAGGTTAGGTACCTGTAGACTTTCCATCAACGTGAAGGAAAACAATGCACAATATGGTAATTGAGTACATTGAGACATCAAGTGGTTTGTGAGGATGTGGCTCAGTAGGTACAGCATGGGCTTGCAACCCTAGGGTTGTGGGTTTGATTTCCACGGGGGACCAGTACAAAAGAGAATGAATAGGTATGCACTCACTACTGTAAATTGCTCTGGGTAAGCGCGACTAGTAAAAGGAATGAATAGACCATTTCTGTTTTCACATAGAAATAAGTTGTATTTGAAAAGTATTGAAAGAAACTGGAAACCATACTTTATATCAAGCAAGTATTAGGCTATCAGATTCATTGTTGTGTACAGATAATTTTCAGACTCAAGTTACAAATGCTGTTAAACACTCAAATACAAATACATTTAGTTTTTTTTTTTATCACAAAAAGTAGTGCACTGGGCCTTTACTAGTCCTGTATTAGCAGACGGATATAGACGTCTTCAGCCCAGCCCCCCAAAAATGTGCCACTGACATCAGAGTAGGAACAAATGTGGCACCTGGAAATTAATAAAAGATTGTGACAGGCCATCGATGGCTGTGATATGACACGCAAGTGGCAATAACCTTTAAAACATTTCATGTTGACGTTATGTCTTGATGTTCACAGAATAACAAAGTGATGTCAGTTATCTCCAGGTCAAGCGGTGAGTGTTGAACTGTCTGTCATTTTAGCGGGAATGTGGGAACCATGGCGTGTGTGGGCTATGGCAACGGGGCCCCGGTGGACCTGGACGCATCTGCTGCGGAGAACAAAGTATTCCTCAGCACGCGCAGTGGTGAGCGGCAGGAGATGGTCGTACTGAACGACAGACTTGCTGTTTACATTGAGAAGGTAAGCACTCACCACGCTTGCTCACACACAAGGCGCCAAGGCTAGTGCACACGAACAGCGTATTGGATAGGTGTGCGCGCACAGACTACTTCACGCAACATATGGGGATGAACTTGTTGTTTTGTGTCTTTTCATATTAGAGAGAGCCAACTTTCTAGTAAGCTATAGCCTATACATATCTGTTCTTCACACATGCATATGCTATTGTGTGTAGATTCTGGCCGGATACATTGCCTCAGTGACTCTGCCAATATTCTTTAACATCTGTGCGATATTCTGCCGCCCTTAACGTAGAGGAACAATGTTTATTTGATGGAATTTGTCTGATTAGACTACGCTTGCTTGAGTGTGCCATACAGGCCTGCAGTGGAGAAACGCGCCTTCTGGCTGTGGAGACGGAGGCACTCATTATTCCCACTTATTTGGGCAGCGAGCATATTCAAGTGGGGGGCCCTGGCGAACTTGATGATAATTCATACCCTGCCGTTGTCATTTTCTTAAAAAGGTTCGGTCCCTGGAGCAGCAGAACAAGCTGTTGGAGATGGAGATTGACGGCATCCAGAACCGGTTCGTGAAGCCGTCGGGCCTGCGCAAACTCTATGAGGATCAGCTGAGAGATCTGAAGAGGATTGCAGATCAGATGAGAATGCGCGGGGAGACAAGATGCTTAATCCACACGTCATCACTGTCCCGTTTTTCTTGTTTACTCGGAGAAAACAGAAACACACACACACACGCACACACACAGAGAGGAGGAGAGGATAAAGATGAAAGAGAGAGCGAGAATTGGAAGTGTCCAATATGGTGACTCGGCTTGTTACTTTATACCCCAATAAAGTAATCTGTGTTTTGGTTTACAGGACCAAGCTTAGCTGGCAAAGAAGCCTGGCAGGTCAACTGGAGTAACCAAAGTCAAATACGAGGAGGCGTTGAGCTGAGGAGGGGGCGAGATGGAGATAGAAGCATTCGTCGCGTGAAGGCGTTTAACACTTATAGTCTTAGCCAAAATTGCCTAATAAACATCAAAGTGCCATTGACGCATTGTGTGCCGCTATGGGGTTTTCAGATGTGGGACAGAGCACTCTAGCGCATCGCCCTGAGAACAGCTGGGCAGTTGGAGGTGGAGATTGAATTCTTCAGAAGGTGCACAAAGCGGTAGGTCGCGTATGCGCGCACTGATATCTTGGGACCGACCTGTACCAACACTCGCTAAGTACAAAATGATAACAGTAAATCTAAGGATAGTTGAATCGCAGTGTTACTTTTCGGGGGGTTAAATTCACATCTTGGAGTTATCTCTAACCCTCAAGAGAGTGATAGCCCTTCTTGAAATGGAGTTCATTGGGTGGAGTACTTTAAACTCCGTTGAGAGTAACTAGGGAAGGAGTTAAATCTATGGAGTTTTCCACAGATGTGGGGGGGCATCATGTCATTTTCCAGCATGCTCTGTTGCAGGCAGATGTTTTAAAATATTTTTTTCTTCCAGAAATGGATAGCTACTGAAATGATTATGCTGCCCACTCCTCAGCCCAGAGGCTTATGACTCCCCGACATCTCAGGCCTCTCAAACAAACCAACCTCAGTATGACGAATTGCGGCAAAGAATTTAACAGGTAGGTCTATTTATATTAACTGGAGTGTATTCATACAGCAGTCATTCATTTCAAGGTGTGAATGTGTTTCATGACCCAGAATTGTTGTTTCATGGCCCTATATTTATGGAATGATTCTTGGTATAAAGTAAATTTGAAGACCTGAACAGCAAGACAACAACAACATGTGGATATGTTCGAAGTGTCAGGGGAGAAGTTCTGGCGCCAAGAGATGTAAGTGGCTATTCGAAGTAAAGTATTCCTAAGGTTGTAAAAGTGACACATGAACTTTATATCGAGGCTATAACTAAAATGAGTTGTCGCCTATGGAAATGGATACTTTCCTCAATCAAATATGAATGAAAAATACATTTGTATTGTATTTTTCCTAACCTTGAAGATCAACAAAGAGCGGCCTGGAAGGCTGATGACCAAGAATGAGCTCTGGAGCACAAATCTGAAGCACGAAAGTAAAAAGAAAGAGCTGGCGGACTTCAGTGTGAGCACGTTAGATTCAGAAGGTGGAATGGTCGAGTTATTCATGAACCTTACTCAGTCGGTTTACTACAGAACTCAACCATTAAATAATCTGATTGATTGTACACAGTTCAAATCGAAGTAGGGTACATATGAACGTTGGTTTGAACCTTTCATCTGTAGCTACTAAGGTGCAAACTCAGCTGGCTCTTTTGACATCAAGCAGAATTAGGCCTGAAGGAGGAGCTGAAATCCAAACGTCGGAGATGCGTCTGCCCTGCGTGCAT
>NC_036874.1:20818523-20915743 GCF_002910315.2 Salvelinus sp. IW2-2015 | reverse complement strand
ACATGCCACTTAATATAATGTTTACATACCCTACACTACTCATCTCATATGTATATGTATATACTGTACTTATATCATCTACTGCATCTTGCCATCTTTATGTAATACATGTATCACTAGCCACTTTAAACTATGCCACTTTGTTTTATACCCTACATTACTCATCTCATATGTATACTGTACTCATTACCATCTACTGCATCTTGCCTATGCCGTTCTGTCCATCACTCATTCATATATCTTTATGTACATATTCTTTATCCCTTTACACTTGTGTGTATAAGGTAGTTGTGTGAATTGTTAGGTTAGATTACTTGTTGGTTATTACTGCATTGTCGGAAACTAGAAGCACAAGCATTTCGCTACACTCGCATTAACATCTGCTAACCATGTGTATGTGACAAATAACATTTGATTTGATTTGATTTTGATTTGATTTGATTTGAATACTTTGAATCCCATGTTTAACACTCCATTCGGCCGCTACTCTTACCAGCACTTACCCTTTTGGAATAATAACCCCAGAAATCTTCCACCAGGCAATGGAGCAAATTACAGAGGGTCTGGATGGCGTCAGGGTATACGTTGATGACCTGGTAGTTTGCGGGTCTACTCAAATGGAACACGACGAGAGTCTGGAGAAAACAATGCAAAGAATCCGACAGTGTGGACTCAAACTAAATAAGGACAAAAGTCTGTTCAGCGTCAATGAGATCAAGTTCCTAAGGGACAAGATTTCCGCTGAAGGTATCCAGCCAGACGAAGAAAAGGTGCAGGCAAAACAGGATATGGAGAGGCCTATGGACAGAAAAGGAGTTCAGAGGGCGCTTGGCATGGTTAACTATCTTGGACGATTCATTCCAAATTTGTCGGTGAAAACTGCCAACCTGAGAAAGCTACTACATCAAGACACAGAGTTCCAGTGGGGTCACAAGCATGGATGGAACTGCTATGTGTTCTGGCAAGTGAACCCCTGCACAGAAATAAAAGCTTCTCCCAAGTGGGTGTGACACCTACTCCCATTGCCTGCTGCACTGCTGCTTGGATTCAACCTGGCGATCTGTTCACCATCTGCCCTGGCCTGTCTGGTACAGATACCTCCACCACACTCACGAATCTCTCCCGAGCTTTCGCTCGCCTCCAGCACACATGCACTGTTGAGGCGAGTGACTCTGAACTTACAATGGCCAAGTCGTTATATATATATATTTTTTTCTTGTGCATTTTGCTATTTTGCTATTTGTCCCATGACTCCTGCATACTTTGATGGCTACAAACTTTCTTTACCCAACCGTGGGACAGACTGTTTGTTACCATGTTACTTGATGAAATTGCTGTACAATATGATCTTGTTGCCATTGGATGCACATTCAGATGTCATAAATCAGCACTGCAGAGCTCTCCCTGTACTATGCCATGCCTCGATTGTATTACTGTTGATGATATCTGGAAATGTGCATGTACACCCTGGCCCATCTACTGTTGCTAGCCCCAATTCTGACTTGTGCGCTGATATCTGCTTCACTGATTTCTCCTCTCGTAAAAGCCTGGGTTTTCTGCACGTTAACACTAGAAGCTAATTACCTAAACTGGATCAATTGAAAGTGTGAGTTCACAGCTCCAATCCAGATGTGTTGGTCATTACTGAGACGTGGTTAAGAAAGAGTGTTTTGAATACTGATGTTAACCTTTCTGGTTATAACCTTATTCGGCAAGACAGATCTTCCAAAGGTGGGGGAGTGGCAATCTTTACCAAGGATCAACTTCAGTGCTATGATGTCTCGACCAAGTCTGTCCCAAAACAATTGGTTTTAAGCATTAAACTTTCAAATAGCTCTTTGTTGACTGTTGCTGGGTGCTGTCGTCCAAAATCAGCACCGGCCTGTACCCTAAATGCCCTATGCTCTCTCCTGGCCCCTTACACTAAGTCTGAATTTGTCCTGCTAGGTGACCTAAACTGGGACATGCTTAAACCACCTGACCAAGTCCTAAAGCAATGGGACTCCCTAAATCTTTCTCAGATTATCACCAATCCCACAAGGTATGACTTCAAACACCCAGAAAAGGCTACACTCCTCAACGTTATCCTCACAAATAATCCTGATAAGTATCAGTCTGGTGTTTTCTGTAATGACCTTAGTGGTCAAATCAAATCAAATCAAGTTTATTTTATATAGCCCTTCGTACATCAGCTAATATCTCGAAGTGCTGTACAGAAACCCAGCCTAAACCCAACACAGCAACCATGGCAGGTTGGTATGAAGCACGGTGGCTAGGAAAAACTCCCTAAGCAAACGGCTAAACACCTAGGAAGAAACCTATCAGGGAAACCAGGCTATGAGGGTGGCCCAGTCCTCTTAGTTGCTGTGCCGGGTGGAGATTAATAACAGAACATGGCTAAGATTTCAAAAATTGTTCATAAATGACAAGAATGGTCAAATAATAATCAGGAATAATGTCAGTTGGGCTTTTAATAGCCGAATCAAATTAGAGTTGCAAAACAGCAGGTCTGGGACAGGTAGGCGTTCCATAATCGCAGGCAAAGACATGTGAAACGAACCAGCAGCAAGGCCAAGGGTGACTGGGACAGCAATGAGTCATCCCGCTCCCGGTAGTCGCTGACGTGGTCCTAGGGCTCAGGTCCTCCGAGAGAGAGAAAGAAAGAGAGAGGAGAGATTAGAAAGAGCCAAGATGTTCAAACATGTTCATAAATGAAGCATGGTCAAATAATAATCAGGAATAATTCAGTTGGCTTTTCATAGCCGATCATTAAGAGTTGAAAACAGCAGGTCGGGACAGGTAGGGGTTCCATACGCGAAACAGAACAGTTGAAACTGGAACAGCAGCAAGGCCAGGTGGACTGGGCCTGCAAGGAGTCATCATGCCCGGTAGTCCTGAGTATGGTCCTAGGCTCAGGTCCTCCGAGGAGAGAAAGAAAGAGAGAAGGAGAGAATTAGAGAGAGCATACTTAAATTCACACAGGACACGGATAAGACAGGAGAAGTATCCAGATATAACAACTGACCCTAGCCCCCCGACACAAACTACTGGCAGAATAATAACTGGAGGCTGAGACAGGAGGGTCAGGAGACAACTGTGCCCATCCGATGATACCCCGACAGGGCCAAACAGGAAAGGATATAAACCCACCCACTTTGCAAAGCAAGCCCCTACCACTAGAGGGATTTCTTCAACACCAACTTACATCCTGAGACAAGGCCGAGTATAGCCCACAAAGATCTCCACACAGCACAAACAAGGGGGGCGCCAACCCAGACAGGAAGATCACGTCAGTAATCAACCCACATCAAGTGACGCACCCCTCCTAGGGAACCCGCATGAAAGAGCACCATAGCCAGTGACTCAGCCCTGTAATAGGGTTAAGAGGCAGAGAATCCCAGGAGAGAGGGGAACCGGCCAGGCAGAGACAGCAAGGCGGTTCGTTGCCTCAGAGCCTTCCGTTCACCTTCACACTCCTGGGCCAGACTACACTCAATCATATGACCTATGAAGAATAAGTTCTTCAGTAAAGACTTAAAAGGTTGAGACCGAGTCTGTGTCTCTCACATGGTAGGCCAGACATTCCATAAAATGGAGATCTATAGGAGAAAGACCTGCCTCCAGCTGTTTTGCTTAGAAATTCTAGGGACAATTAGAGCCTGCGTCTTGTGACCGTTAGCGCACGTGTAGGTATGTACGGCAGGACCACTCGGAAAGATATGTAGGAGCAAGCCCATGTAACGCTTTATAGGTTAACAGTAAAACCTTGAAATCAGCCTTGCCTAACAGGAAGCCAGTGTAGGAAGCTAGCACTGGAGTAAATATGATCAAATTTCTTTTGTTCTAGTCAGGATTCTAGCAGCCGTATTTAGCACTAACTGAAGTTTTATTAGTGCTTTATTCGCGGGTAGCCGGAAAGTGAGCATTGCAGTAGTCTAACCTAGAAGTAACAATGCATGGATTAATTTTTCTGCATCATTTTTGGACAGAAAATTTCTGATTTTTGCAATGTTACGTAGATGGAAAAAAGCTGTCCCTGAAACAGTCTTGATATGTTCGTCAAAAAGAGAGATCAGGGTCAAGAGTAACGCCGAGGTCCTTCACAGTTTTGATTTGAGACACTTTACAACCATCAAGATAATTGTCAGATTTAACAGAAGATCTCTTTGTTCTTGGACCTAGAACAAGCATCTCTGTTTTGTCCGAGTTTAAAAGTAGAAAGTTTCCAGCCATCCACTTCCTTATTCTGAAACACAGGCTCTAGCGAGGGCAATTTTGGGCTCACATTTTCAATTGAAATGTACAGCTGTGTGTCATCCGCATAGCAGTGAAAGTTAACATTATGTTTTCGAAAACATCCCAAGAGGTTCAAAATATAGTGAAAACAATAGTGGTCCTAAACGGAAACCCTTGAGAACACCGAAATGTACAGTTGATTTGTCAGAGGACAAACCATTCACAGAGACAAACTGATATCTTTCGACAGATAAGATCTAAACCAGGCCAGAACTTGTCCGTGTAAGACCAATTGGGTTCCAGTCTCTCAAAAGAATGTGTGATCGATGGTGTCAAAGGCAGTACTAGGTCTAGTAGCACGAGGACAGATGCAGAGCCTGGTCTGACACCATTAAAGGTCATTTACCACCTTGCACAAGTGCAGTCTCAGTGCTATGATGGGTCTAAAACCAGACTGAAGCATTTCGTATACATTGTTGTCTTCAGGAAGCATGAGAGTTGCTGCGCAACAGCTTTTCAAATTTTTGAGAGGAATGAAAGATTCGATAGAGGCGATAGTTTTTTTATATTTTCCGGGTCAAGGTTTGGCTTTTCAAGAGGCTTTTATTACTGCCACTTTTAGTGAGTTGGTACACATCCGTGGATAGAGAGCCGTTTATTATGTTCAACATAGGAGGGCCAAGCACATGAAGCAGCTCTTCAGTAGTTTAGTTGGAATAGGATCCAGTATGCAGCTTGAAGGTTAGAGGCCATGATTATTTTTCACTATTGTGTCAAGAGATATAGTACTAAAACACTTAAGTTGTCTCTCCGACCCAGGCCTGGCAGAGCTGTTGCAGACCAGGACAGCTAAGCCTGGAGGAATACGCAGATTTAAAGAGGAGTCCGTAATTTGCTTCCTAATGATCATGACTTTTCCTCAAAGAAGTTCATGAATTTATTACTGCTGAAAGTGCAGTAACTGCCATCCTCTCTTGGGGAATGCTGCTTTTTAGTTAGCTTGCAACAGTATCAACAGCCATCAATAATTTTGGATTGTTCTATTTTCCTCAATTAAGTTGGAAAAAGTAGGATGATCGAGCAGCAGTGAGGGCTCTCGATACTGCAACGGTATGTCTTTCCAAGCTAGTCGGAAGACTCCAGTTTGGTGTGGGCCATTTCCGTTCAATTCTTGAAGCTTGCTTCAGAGCTCGGTTTTTCTGATACCAGGGACGCTAGTTCTTATGACAAATGTTTTTTGTTTTAGGGGTGCAACTGCATCTAGGTATTGCGCAAGGTTAAATTGAGTTCCTCAGTTAGGTGATTAACTGATTTTGTCCTCTGACGTCCTTGGTAGGCAGAAGGAGTCGGAAGGGCATCAAGGATTTTTGTGTTGTCTGAGAATTTATAGCACGACTTTTGATGCTCCTTGGTTGGGTCTGAGCAGATTATTTGTTGCGATCGCAAACGTAATAAAATGGTGGTCCGATAGTCCAGATTATGAGGAAAAACATTAAGATCTACAACATTTATTCCATGGGACAAAACTAGGTCCAGAGTATGACTGTGGCAGTGAGTAGGTCCAGAGACATGTTGGACAAAACCCACTGAGTCGATGATGGCTCCCGAAAGCCTTTGGAGTGGGTCTGGACTTTTCCATATGAATATAAAATCACCAAAAATTAGAATATTATCTGCTATGACTACAAGTCCGATAGGAATTCAGGGAACTCAGAGAGGAACGCTGTATATGGCCCAGGAGGCCTGTAAACAGTAGCTATAAAAACATGAATGAGTAGGCTGCATAGATTTCATGACTAGAAGCTCAAAAGAACGAAAAAGTCATTTATTTTTTTGTAAAATGAAATTGCTATCGTAAATGTTAGCAACACCTCCGCCTTTGCGGGATGCACAGGGGATATGGTCACAGTGTAACCAGGAGGTGAGGCCTCATTAACACAGTAAATTCATCAGGCTTAAGCCATGTTTCAGTCAGGCCAATCACATCAAGATTATGATCATTGATTAGTTCATTGACTATAAACGCCTTTGAAGTGAGGGATCTAACATTAAGTAACCCAATTTGAGATGTGAGTATCACGATCTCTTTCAATAATGCAGGAATGGAGGAGGTCTTTATCCTAATGAGATTGCTAAGGCGAACACCGCCATGTTATAGTTTTGCCCAACCTAGGTCGAGGCACAGACAAAGTCTCAATGGGATGGCTGAGCTGACTACACTGCCATGCTAGTGCCAGACTCCACTAAGCTGGCAGGTTGGCTAACAGCCTGCTTGCCTGCCTGCACCTATTTCATTGTGGAGCTAGAGGAGTTAGAGCCCTGTCTATGTGGTAGATAAGATGGAGCACCCCTCCAGCTAGGATGGAGTCCGTCACTACTCAGCAAGGTCAGGCTTGGTCCTGTTTGTGGGTGAGTCCCAGAAAGAGGGCCAATTATCTACAAATTCTATCTTTTGGGAGGGGCAGAAAACAGTTTTCAACCAGCGATTGAGTTGTGAGACTCTGCTGTAGAGCTCGCACTCCCCCTAACTGGAGGGGGCAGAGACAATTACTCGATGCCGACACATCTTTCTAGCTGATTTACATGCTGAAGCTATGTTGTGCTTGGTGGCTCTGACTGTTCATCCTAACATCGTGGGTGCCAACGTGGATAACAATATCTCTATATACTCTCTACACTCGCCAGTTTTACTTTAGCCAGCACCATCTTCAGATTAGCCTAACGTCGTAGCCCTGCCCCTGGTAAACAGTGTATGATCGCTGGGTGATTCGTTTTAAGTCTAATACTGCGGGTAATGGAGTCGCAATGACTAGGGTTTTCAATTTGTCAGAGCTAATGGTGGGACCTTCGGCGTCTCAGACCCCGTAACGGAAGGAGTAGAGACAAGAGAAGATCGCCTCAGACTCCGACTCGCTACTTAATGGGGAAAACGGTTGAAAGTTTCTGTCGGCTGAATGAGCGACACCAGTTGAGCATTCCTACAGCATTTCCCTCAGAAGCCATGAGAAAGTTGTCCGGCTGTGGGACTGTGCGGGGGGTTTAACTACTACTGTACTTACTGGTGGCACAGACGCTGTTCATCCTTTCCTACACTGAAATTACCCTTGCTACGATTGCGTCTGAAGCTGGGCTTGCCAGACACAGCTATCCTCGCCGTAAGGCGATCGTTCTCCTGTATATTATGAGTACAGCGACTGCAATTAGAAGACATCATGTTAATGTTACTACTTAGCTTCGGCTGTTGAAAGTGCTGACGAACCATGTCCAGATAAAGCGTCCGGAGTGAAAAAGTTGAATGAGGGAAAYAAGTTGTGATGGAAAAACTAAAAATATAAACYGTAATTAAAAAGTAAAAAGAAAAAAAAAACGTAAAGTTGTCAGCTAGCAAAGTAAGGTTGGCAACAAAACGCACAGCAACAAAACGCACAGCAACACGTCTGCAAATTCAAGAGGAAGTGACGACACGAAAATTTGGTCACTGTTTTACAGCATGTGTTGGTAATGGCTGCTCAGTGAAACGATCTGTCCTGATTTGTCATAGACGCTTGCTAAAAAACATTAATGAGCAAGCCTTCCTTCATGAACTGGCCTCTGTAAAATGATATAGAATCAGATTGATCCCCTCTGTCGAAGACGCTTGAACCTTCTTTTTGATATTTTCAGCTGTTTTGTTAACAGACACACCCCCATAAAGAAAAAAAGAATTAAAAACAGGTTCAGCCTCTGGTTCAACCGTGATCTTTCAGAGTTACTCGGCGGTGGCTAGAAAGTTGGTGACTTCGACCGCCAAACGCCGCCCGAACAAGGAGAGGGACCGACTTCGGCGGAAGTCGTGACACAATGACTCACTATTACAAACATTAAGGGGTGAGTGCAATTTTTACATATTCCCTTTGTTCCAATGCCACTGTCTTTTTTTATATTTTAGGTCTCAGTGAGATTCTGTACATCACTCAGGCTTATAAAGGTTTGCTTTAGCACCTGTAAGTAGTTCGAAGGGAACAATGGTGCCATTCAACAGCAAAGAACATATCCAAGTTTCAATCTGTAGGGCATACACCTCTTTTGCATTGTGTAGTTTTGGCTCACACTAAACTATTCCCACAAACAGGCCATCTGATTCATTCACTGCATGTTCAGTATCAATATCTGTGTTTCTGTCTCAATTTATGTCCTCCAGGAAGCACATTTTAGCTAAATGATTTCTGCCTTTGCATTTAGCACAGTTCTTTCAGTAGGCAGGACACTGCTTTGCAACATGTCTATTACCACACTGCCTGCAGTCATGAGGCGTTTGATTCCTGGATTTGGATTCCATGCGCCCTCGTGTCCTTTTTATTTACTACACTCCCACGCACATTTTCTTGCTCCAATCCCGCAGCGCTCGCTGCACGGTCTCCAAATGTTTGAGTGCATAGCAGAGCTCGCTAGCATGCAATATTTTTACTGCAGCCTCAAGAGTCAGTTCACTGCCCTGAGCAGTATCGCTCTCACCTTCTTGTCCAATATTCCAAAGACAATGTGGTCACTTATCATTAACTCCTTAAGCTACCCAAAATTGCATGTCTGTGCCTTAGCTTCTTAAGGGACTTAAAGATATCAAATGACTCTCCTAGCTTTTGAACACGGTAGCGAAACACGCATATCTTTCATACGTTTCATTATTTTTAGGTGTGCAGTAATCAGAGTTTCAATAGTGTCCAGAATTTCTCTTATCCTCATTCTCAAAAGTAAATGTGTTGTACACTTACTTATATGGCTTGCGAGCCAGCCACTGTTAGCAACAAACCTACTTTACGTGCTCCTGGTTAATTGGAGGTGCCAATCGCGTTGAAGTACAGAAGAAAGCGTTGTTTGAAACTTTGCCACATTACATCAACATTTCCAGTTGCAGGAAAAACGGCAGCGTTATTCCTTCCATTACATCCTATTATGTGCTCTCACTCCTGGTACCTTTTAATGTTATTTAGAAATAATCAGATTCTGACACGAGGTCATTGAAGTGTAACTTTACTGTGACCTGTCAACTAGGACAACTACCTAACACCTACTTCTTTATTAGCGGTCTTTATGACAGTTCCTGCATATCATTACAACTACTGTTTCCCATTCATCATCTCTATCTTTACAACGCACTTCTCGATTCAAACTCGACATCCACTTCCACCATGATGTCCCTCCTAGAATGCAGCTAGTTCCTTCTTTGTCAACAACAAAAACGGTTGTTGATTTGCATGATTATCTGTGGAGCACCAGAGAAGACAAGACAAGTGGACATTGAGAAAAGAGACAATCAATCAAAGCCTACACATGAATAGGCCTGCCCTGAGTGCATTCAAAACTTTCTAAAATGGGGAGTGAGGTGAAACGGAGGAGTCACTGTCAGTCTTTTTGACTTTTGAGTCTCTACCAGACAGTCATGTTAGGATATATCAGTTGTCCTGTTAGAGCTTCTGTGCAGAATCCACAGCAGTATGTAGGAGGGAGATTCCAAGATGTGGGAAGTGTGCAGGAGGGCATGGGACAGAGGATTGTGTAGTTTTGGTAGATAAATGTGTGTTAACCTCTAATTCCTCCCAAACCCGGATCCGGGAGCACCCCCCACAGTAAAAAAGCTGACTAGCATAGCCTAGCATAGCGTCACAAGTAAATACTAGCATCTAAATATCATTAAATCACAAGTCCAAACACCTAATGAAAAGATACACATACTGTGAGAATCCAGCCATCTATTTCTGATTTTAAAATGTTTTACAGGGAAGGAACAATATGTAAATCATTAGCTAACACGTTAGCGAAAGACACCACTTTTTTTCTCCACCAGTTTTTACTCCATCAGTAGCTATCACAAATTCGACCAAATAAAGATAATATAGCCACTAACCAAGAAAACAACTCATAAGATGACAGTCTGATAAACATATGTATGCGTATAGCATATGTTTTTTAGAAAAAATGTGCATATTTCAGGTATAAATCACAGTTCTACATTGCAGCTGCAATCTGAAATAGTGCCGAAGCTGCCAGAATAATTACAAGACCAACGTCAAATACCTAATTACTCATCTTAAAACATTTCTGAAAAAATACACAGCGTACAGCAAATGAAAAGCACAACATCTTGTGAATCCCCAATATGTCAGATTTTTAAGTGTTTACAGCGAAAACACATATAGCATTATATTAGCGTACCACAATAGCCAGAAACACAACCGCATTTACCAGCAGCAAAGGTTAGAGATCGTAACAATCCAGCAAAAGATATATAATTGGACTAACCTTGATATACTTCATCAGATGACAGTCCTGTAACATCTATTACACAATGCATATACAGTGGGGAGAACAAGTATTGATACACTGCCGATTTTGCAGATTTTCCTACTTAAAAAGCATGTAGAGGTCTGTAATTTTTATCATAGGTACACTTCAACTGTGAGAGACGGAATCTAAAACAAAAATCCAAATCACATTGTATGACTTTAAGTAATTAATTAGCATTTTATTGCATGACATAAGTATTTTGATACATCAGAAAAGCAGAACTTAATATTTGGTACAGAATCCTTTGTTTGCAATTACAGAGATCGATACATTTCCTGTAGTTCTTGACCAAGGTTTGCACACACTGCCAGCAGGGATTTTGGCCACTCCTCCATACAGACCTTCTCCAGACCTTCAGGTTGCGGCTGTCGCTGGCAATACGGACTTTCAGCTCCCTCCAAAGATTTTCTATTGGTTCAGGTCTGGAGACTGGCTAGCCACTCCAGGACCTTGAGATACTTCTTACGGACCACTCCTTAGTTGCCCGCTGTGTGTTTCGGGTCGTTTGTCATGCTGGAAGACCCAGCCACGACCATCATCAATGCTCTTACTGAGGGAAGGAGGTTGTTGGCTAAGATCTCGCAATACATGGCCCCATCCATCCTCCCCTCATACGGTGCAGTCGTCCTGTCCCCTTTGCAGAAAAGCATCCCCAAAGAATGATGTTCCACCTCCATGCTTCACGGTGGGATGGTGTTCTTGGGGTTGTACTCATCCTTTCTTCCTCCAAACACGGCGAGTGGAGTTTAGACAAAAAGCTCTATTTTTGAATCATCAGACCACATGACTTCTCCCATTCCTCCTCTGGATCATCCAGATGTCATTGGCAAACTTCAGACGGGCCTGGACAGGCGCCTGCTTGAGCAGGGGGACCCTGTGTGCGCTGCAGGATTTTAATCCATGACGGCGTAGTGTGTACTAATGGTTTCTTTGAGACTGTCCCAGCTCTCTTCAGGTCATGACCAGGTCCTGCCGTGAAGTTCTGGGCTGATCCCTCACCTTCCTCATGATCATTGATGCCCCACGAGTGAGATCTTGCATGAGCCCAGACCGAGGGTGATTGACCATCATCTTGAACTTTTCTATTTTCTTCTATTTTCTAATAATTGCGCCAACAGTTGTTTGCCTCTTCACCAAGCTGCTTGCCTATTGTCCTGAAGCCCATCCCAGCCTTGTGCAGGTCTTACAATTTTATCCCTGATGTCCTTCACACAGTCTCTGGTCTTGCCATTGTGGAGAGGTTGGAGTCTGTTTGATTGAGTGTGTGACAGGTGTCTTTTATACAGGTAACGAGTTCAAACAGTGCAGTTAATACAGGTAATGAGTGGAGAACAGGAGGCTTCTTAAAGAAAAACAACAGGTCTGTGAGAGCCGGAATTCTTACTGGTTGGTAGGTGATCAAATACTTATGTCATGCAATAAAATGCAAATGAATACTTAAAAATCATACAATGTGATTTTCTGGATTTTTGTTTTAGATTCCGTCTCTCACAGTTGAAGTGTACCTATGATAAAAATTACAGACCTCTACAGCTTTGTAAGTAGGAAAACCTGCAAAAATCGGCAGTGTATCAAATACTTGGTCTCCCCACTGTAGGTTTTGTGTCGAAATGTGCATATTAGCAGCACAAATCGTGGTTATACAATGTGATCAGTGCGCAACAGGTCATGCATTCTGGCCGGCGCCATCTTGGAAAGACCGTAATCTAATCAATAAATAATCGGTAAACTTGACTAGAAAATACAGGTTGGACACGAAATGAAAGATGCATAGTTATTTAATGCAACCGCTGAGTTAGAGTTTTTAAATAACGTTACTAGACATTACAGTGTGCGTTACAGCCAGACTAGTGCCGCAATAATGCGGACAAATTCGTTTATCATTTCCACATAAATACTCGCTTTTTGGACGAGCTTCCCATCAGAATCTTGGGCAAGTGGTCCTTTGTCCAAAAGAATCGTTGCTTGGTTAGTAAAACGTTGTCTTCAACTTTCGGAATTAGCAGCTAACATTAGCTATGGGCCACAACATGCCCCAAATGTTCAAAGCGCTAATACTAAGGAAATTCCGAAAATAGCAATATACTCGCATAAACTGATATAACTCGGTTTAAAATAACTTCGTTTATGAGTTTCTAACACCTATATCGAATTAAATTACAGACGGATATAGCTAAGGCGATAACTGAGCGTTTCAAAATGCCATCCTGAGGTCTTGCCTTTGCGCAATGACGAACGTCGAAAAGAGAGCTCCCTTCGTCCTTGGCCTTTTATAAGCTCTGAGAAATTACGTAGAAACTCCCATTCCACTTCTCATTGGTTACTGACATCCAGGGGAAGGCGGGTGCAGTTCATGTCGACCCATAGGATACATACAGAGCTTTAAACTAATCTGAGAACAGAGCCTCGTTTTCAGACCTTCGCAGTTCCTGTCATGAATTTCGCTGCAGAAAGAGTTCTGGTTCACCCACAGACATAATTCAAACGGTTTTAGAAACTAGAGATTGTTTTCTATCCAATAGTAATAATAATATGCATATTGTAGGAGCAAGAATTGAGTACGAGGCAGTTTAATTTGGGAACGATAAATGTCCAAGTTGAAACAGCACCCCCTGTAGTGTCAAGAGGTTTTAACTGTAGGGCTGCTCATGTTGCTGGGGGTCGGAAGTGTCTGGTGCGAGACAGGCAGGTTGAAGAGTCAGAGTAATGCAGAAGGTGTCATATGCTGAGGCAGTGAATAAAGTAGAGGAGGATGGGTCAAGGCTGAGGGATCCTGCAAGGATCTAATCTAATCTAGTGTAGGTAGGTCGTGACTGGCCTCGCACTTCAGGTGTATGCACCTTCAAGTCGGATGCGATCCACCAACCCAATCCCAAAGAAGAAGAGCAATTTCTAAAAGATTATCTGAAATTTTGTAGCCAATTTCTAGCCCCTCTGGGGTTCTTCCTGCTGTCCCACCTTGGTTTCTCCCTCAGCCAGTGATCGATCTAGGGTTACTTGAAAGGGTAAGAGATGATGAGGAAGGTGTAGATTCAGTTGTAAGTGAACATTTAAGAACAAAATGCTATGCTTTCCTAAATATATTCACAGATGGTTCTAAGGACCATAAAACAGGGAGGACAGGAACAGCTTTTAGTGTTCCTGAGTTTAAGGTGGCAGTGACGAGAAGAGCACCGGATCATTTATCTGTTTACACAATGGAGTTGTTGGCCATTTGCTCTGACTCCTGTGCAGCACTGATGAGCTTCAATTCATTTATGTCTCAGAGCAGACAGGGTGTATTGTATGAGGGTGTAGCAGTTCTTGTATAGGGTGAAACAGATAGAGGTATTTGTGATGTTCCTCTGGGTACCAGCTCATGTGGGAGTAGAGGGGAATGAGGAGGTGGATATTATTGCCAAGCAGGCTCTTAAACATCCTAATGTTGAGATGAAATTGTCAATCAGTAAAGCAGAAGCCAAGTGGATAATAAAAACAGTGGTTAAAAATAAGTGGCAAGAGTTGTGGAACAGGGAGAGAAAGGGAAGATACCTGTATAATATCCATGAAAAGGTGGGGGCAGGGAGGTCCTCAGGCCGAGAGAGAAGGGAGGAAAGTGTAATCACAAGGCTGAGACTGGGACACACACACAAGGCTCAATAGTACATTGAAATTGGTGGGGAAACATCCGACTGGGAGGTATGATCATTGTCAGGAGGAGATGGAGACAGTGGAACATGTTCTATTTCAGTGCCAGAAATATGTGAGGGAGAGGGAGTGAATGTTGTTAAATTTGAGAGGTAATGGGTTTGAAGAGCCAGGATTAATTGAACTGCTGGGGAAATCTTCAGAGGATGTAGTATTTAAATAGGTTTTTCGTTTCCTTAGAGAGACAAGATTATTGTGTAGGATTTAGACCTTCACTGTCTCTGGTCCACTCTCCAGTCCAGTTGGTGGCGGTAACGCACCTAAAAGTTGGTTGCCAACCACCATATAAAATCCACAGAAGAAAAAGGTCCATTTGTATAGAGATTGTGGTGAGTGGTTGTCGGATGATGTCACTTTTTCCCTAGTTATATGTACATATCTAGCAGTGTATGGAGTAAAAAGTACATTTTATTTAGGAATGTAGTGAAATGAAAGTAAAAGTTGGCAAAAAAATAAATAGTAAAGTACAGATACCCCAAAACAACTTAAGTAGTACTTTCAAGTAGTTTTACTTATGTACTTTACACCACTGATATCTAGCTACCTCAATTACCTCGTACCCCTGCACATAGACTCTGTACTCATTGTGTATCTATTACTTTTATTATGTGCTTTATTTTTCTATTATTTCTCTATTTTCTTTCTCTGCATTTTTTTATTTCACCTTCATTTAACCAGGTAGGCCAGTTGAGAACAAGTTCTCATTTAGAACTGCGACCTGGCCAAGATAAAGCAAAGCAGTGCAACACAAACAACAACACAGAGTTACACATGGGATAAATATACAGTCAATAACACAATAGAAAAATCTGTATACAGTGTGTGCAAATGAGGTAAGGCAATAAATAGGCCAATAGTGGCGAAGTAATTACAATTTAGCAATGTACATGAGTGATATGTGCCGATGAGGATGTACAAGTAGAAATACTGGTGTGCAAAAGAGCAGAAAAACAAATATGGGGAAGAGGTAGGTAGTTGGCTGGTTGGGCTATTTACAGATGGGCTGTGTACAGCTGCAGCGATCGGTAAGCTGCTCTGACAGATGATGCTTAAAGTTATTGAGGGAGATATGAGTCTCCAGCTTCAGGGATTTTTGCAATTCGTTCCAGTCATTGGCAGTAGAGAACTGGAAGGAAAGGCGGTCAAAGAGGTGTTGGCTTTGGGGATGATCAGTGAAATATACCTGCTGGAACGCGTGCTATGGGTGGGTGTTGCTATGGTGACCAGTGAGCTGAAATAAGGTGGAGCTTTATCTAGCAAAGACTTATAGATGACCTGGAGTCAGTGGGTTTGGTGACGGATAAGTAGCGAGGACCAGCCAACGAGAGCATACAGGTCGCAGTGGTGGGTAGTATATGGGGCTTTGGTGACAAAACGTATGGCACTGTGATAGACTGCATCCAATTTTCTGAGTAGAGTGTTGGAGGCTATGTTGTAAATGACATCACCGAAGTCAAGGATCGGTAGGATGGTCAGTTTTACGAGGGTATGTTTGGCAGCATGAGTGAAGGAGGTTTTGTTGCGAAATAGGAAGCCGATTCTAGATTTGACTTTGGATTAGAGATGCTTAATATGAGTCTGGAAGAAGAGTTCACAGTCTAGCCAGACACCTAGGTATTTATAGTTGTCCACATATTCTAAGTCAGAACCGTCCAGAGTAGTGATGCTAGTCGGGCGGGTGCAGGCAGCTGTCACGATCGTGTGGAGGAGAGACGGACCAAAACGCAGCATGAGGAAAATAAGCCATCTTCTTTTAATTAAATGAACGAAGATGAACATGAAACGAAAACACTATACAAACAAACAAAACAACAAATGATCGTGAAGCTAAATAACGCAAGTGCACAGACAAGCAACAAACGTTAAACAAGACAACTACCCACAAAAGCCTACTGCCTATGGCTACCTTAAATATGGCTCCCAATCAGAGACAAATGAATGACAGCTGTCTCTGATTGAGACCCAATCTAGGCAGCCATAGACATAACTAGACAACCTCACAATTATCTATCCCATACACAATACAACACCCATAGACTAAACAAAACACACACAACATACAATGCCCACCCCAACTCACGCCCTGACCAACTAAACATAATCAAAATAACATAAAAATAGGTCAGGAACGTGACAGCAGCGATCGGTTGAAGAGCATGCATTTTGTTTTACTAGCATTTAAGAGCAGTTGAAGGCCACGGAAGGAGTGTTGTATGGCGTTGAAGTTCGTTTGGAGGTTTGTTAAGTGTCCAAAGAAGGGCCAGAACTATACAGAATGGTGTCGTCTGCGTAGAGGTGGATCAAAGAATCCCCCGCAGCAAGAGCGACATCATTGATGTATACAGAGAAAAGAGTCGGCCCGAAAATTGAACCCTGTGGCACCCCCATAGACTGCCAGAGGTCCGGACAACAGGCCCTCCGATTTGACACACTGATCTCTGTCTGAGAAGTAGTTAGTGAACCAGGCGAGGCAGTCATTAGAGAAACCAAGGCTGTTGAGTCTGCCAATAAGAATACGGTGATTGACAGAGTCGAAAGCCTTGGCCAGGTCGATGAAGATGGCTGCACAGTACTGTCTTTTATCAATGGTGGTTATGATATCGTTTAGGACTTTGAGCGTGGCTGAGGTGCACCCGTGACCAGCTTGGAAACCAGATTGCATAGCGGAGAAGGTACGGTGGGATTTGAAATGGTCGATGTTCTGTTTGTTCACTTGGCTTTCAAAAACTTTAGGAAGGCGGGGCAGGATGGATATAGGTCTGTAACAGTTTGGGTCTAGATTGTCTCCCCCTTTGAAGAGGGGGATGACCATGGCCGCTTTCCAATCTTTAGAAATCTCAGACCATACAAAAGAGAGGTTGAACAGACTAGTAATAGGGGTTGCAACAATGGCGGAGGATAATTTTAGGAAGAGAGGGTCCAGATTGTCTAGCCCAGCTGATTTGTAGGGATCCAGATTTTGCAGCTCTTTCAGAACATCATCTGTCTGGATTTGGGTGAAGGAGAAGCGGGGGAGGGGGGGAGGGGGCTTGGGCCAGTTGCTGCGTGTTTCCTAGTCTCAGTGCTGGGAGGAGGTGCCCTTATTCTTCATGGACTTTACAGTGTCCCAGAACTTTTTGAAATTAGTGCTGCAGGATGTAAATTTCTGCTTGAAAAAGCTAGCCTTTGCTTTCGTAATTGACTGTGTGTTGGTTCCTGACTTCCCTGAAAAGTTGCATATTGCGGGGACTATTCGAAGCTAGTGAAGTATGCCACAGGGTGTTTTTATGCTGGTCAAGGGCAGTCAAGTCTGCTTACTTAGTGAAATGCTTACTTACGGGCCGATCCCCTGTTAGTCTACACCTGTTGTTTATGAAGCATGTGACAATACAATTCGTTTTGACTATAGCCAGCACGCACACCTAGCAATTTTAGGTAGTCTAACATGCTTCATCCATGCAGTAGATGGCGCTACTACGTTTAATTTTGAATGGTTTTACAGTTTCGTTTGTTGCTGACACTGCCTGTCGTCTTCTAGATCACTTCCGTAATGACGTTGGAGTCGACAACAAATAAACAAATATGGCTGAATCCAGCACGGCTATGTACTTTGCTGTTAGCAATATACCTGCTGCCTTTCGATCTGCTAACCTTCGAAACTTTTTTAGCCAATTCATAGAAAGCAATGGTTTCTTGTGTTTCCATTACCGACATCGACCGGAGGTTTTGAAGGAGTCCGAGGGCACCCAAGTCAACATGTCAGACCATACAAGAAAAGACACGCCGACAACAGACATGCCATCCACAGATGTCGAGGAGGGCACAGAGGAGAGTGGATCTTCGCCGAAGAGTATAAAAACATGTTGTTGCGTGGTATCGGTACCTTCAAATGAGGCGGGCAGATTGGTCAAAATGTACGCGGGGAATCAATGGATCGACTCGAAGGGCAACTGGCTTGCGAGGCGTTGTGTGATAAGAAAAGTAAAAGTATCACATCCCACAGGTTAGTATGTATTTGGAGTCATTAACACTAGAAAAGCTGGGCTTCGAGGGACCCCTTTAAACCACATTCTAACGGTCTAATAAATAGATGTCCTACGATATCGGGGAAATTATGTTTTGGTTATGTTTATGAAGGTGTCTAACGTCAGAATACGAAATATATACATATGTTTAAAGACAATATAATGTATTCGTTTGTTAGTGTAGGCCAGGGATCAACTAGATTCAGCCGCGGGCAGACTTGTTTTTCTTGAGTAGATGGTCACGGTAGCCCAGGCCGGCAGATGGCGATATTGATCTGGTATTGATGGTTTCATTTTACCTTCCAAAAGCATTGACTTTGTATGCAGCCGCAATACACTGGTATCTCCGTTGACCGGTTCGTACGTAAAACAGTTTTACATTCAGGCTGCAAATGCGTCGATTTCCTCATTAACTATATTTAATGGTGAGAAGGGTGGAAAATGGGGTTCCATAAAGAAAGCATGCATATTTAACGTTTTTTTTTTTTCACCACTTAGTGGCTAATCCTACTTCCTGATATTGAGTCCTGTGTTCAGCCAGGGGTAGACTGCTGCATCTTGAATGGCTGAACGTAATACCTTACATCCTTACTAGCATTCCTAGGCATTAGCCACTTTAGCATGGTGGTGGAAAAAGGTGTGTCAGAAAGCATGAATATTTTACGTTGTTTTCCTGTTTTCTTGCCATTGAATCTAGTTAAGGAGGACATTGAAGCCTTTGCAGCCTGAATGGAGAATTTTAAGTATGAATCGGTCCACATGTATATGAGTGTATTGTTGGCTGCGTTCGGACGGATTTGTATATATTTTTTATTTAACTAGGCAAGTCAGGTAAGAAACACATTTTTTATTTACAATGGCGGCCTACACCGGCCAAACCCGGACGATGCTGGGCCAATTGTGCGCCGTGATACAGCCTGGATTCGAACCAGGGTGTCTGTAGTGACGCCTCAAGCACTGAGATGCAGTGTCTTAGACCGCTGCGCCACTCGGGAGCCCCCGAAAGATGAAATAACTCAATATCGCTATCTGCTGGCCGTTGGGCTAGGTCAGGGGGGACAGGATGTCCAATCAAAAACACATATTTTCACCAATGGGTAAAATAATGTTAATTGTGTAGATAATAGGCCTACTCTAAGAAAACCAATGGTCCAAACCTCACATCTCTACCATAAATTGTTAAATGATTGGAGTTTTTACCCTTGTAGGATGGTCAAAATTAGGGCGGCTAAATCAATGGCTGAATCCAAGATGGCGTAGCAGTCGGATGTGTCTTTGTCCTGTCTGTCCCGTGTAAATAGTATTCGTATTTTTCGTATACATTTCGTATATATTTTAATTTCACTTTCCATCTAGGAACTGAATATACATTCCTACATTCCGCCTCACCCAATGTGGTACGGACCTGCTATTTTTTTTTATACTTTAGAACCGTAACCCCAATCAGAAGCTAGCCAGATTACTAGCTAGTAGTCAGTTAGCCACTCTGCGGTCTTCGCGCCTTAACTCGGACACAGCCAGCTTCATACCGGGCCAATACTGCCAGTCTGCAAGCGCGATATCAACCCAGAGATATAGGACTGCTTTTTCTCTACACATCACCGGATTCCTGACGCAAGCTCTGGACAATTACACGTATTATCACAGCTAGCTACTGCAACGAGTGGCTACTACTGGCTAAACTCTGTCCGAAGCAAGCACAGTTAGCCTTGAGCTAGCTCGAGCTAGGCCATCTGCGGCTAGCGAAGAGGTTACCAGCAAATTCTTGGGCTACAATACCTCTTTTGCCAATTGGACTGGACTTTTTTTTGCCGGACACAGAGCCTGCCAATCCATCACAACTGGTCTAAATCAAGCTACAAGCTAATTTAGCATTTTTTGCCGCTGCTAGTAGCTTTTACCTTCTGCACAGACACCAGCCTGTTATTAGCCGGATATTACTCACCAATTTACCAGCATCGGACGTCTTTCCGACAACAACGCCGGATTCCTGCCGTAATCCTGAGCCACTACTATCTGATCCTCACAGCTAGCTTGCGCTAGCGCAGTTAGCGCACTGCCACGAAGCTAGCACAGTTAGCAAACACAATTCTACAATTCACAACCTCTCTTTCGCCATTCGTTGGATTCTCTGGATTCTCTGTCGACACGACACGTTGAGCAGACCCCTCCGTCTGAGCAGACCACCCCGGGCTACTAACTTTAACGCCGCGCTGCTAGCTTAGTGGAGGCCTCCCTGCTCATCTACGGCTGCCCCTGGACACTATGATCACACTTGGCTACATAGCTGATGCATGCTTGACTGTCCATTAATTCACGGTATCCATTCTGTTTATTTGTTTTATCTGTCGCTCTGTGCTTTAACTCAGGATCTGTGTGTAGTTATCCGACCCTCTCTGCCTAGGCGTCGCCATTTTTACTGTTGTTGCTGTGTTAGACTAGACCTGTTATTGCTGCTGTTATCTTACCTTGTTGTTTTGCTAGCTCTCCCAATCAAGACCTGCAATCATTTATGCCTTATTGTATGTCTCTCTCAAATATCAATATGCTTGCATACTGTTGTTCAGGCTAGTTTTCATTTTCATTGTTTTGGTTTGCAATGGACCTGTAGTTCCACTCTCCGTACCTCTGATACCCCTTTGTCCCACCCCCACACATGCGGTGACTCACCATTGAGACAGCATGTCCAGAGATACAACTCTCTTATCATCACCCAGTGCCTGGGCTTGCCTCCGCTGTACCCGCGCCCCTCCATACCCCTGTCTGCACATTATGCCCAGAATCTATTTCTACCACGCCTAAATCTGCTCCTTTTATTCTTTGTCCCAACGCTCTAGGCGACCAGTTTTGATAGCCTTTAGCCGCACCTCATCCTACTACTCTCTGTTCCTCGGGTGATGTGGAGTAAACCCAGGCCCTGCATGTCCCCAGTCACCCTCATTTGTTGACTTCTGTGATCGAAAAGCCTTGGCCTCATGCATGTCAACATCAGAAGCCTCCTCCTAAGTTTGCCTTACTCACCGCTTTAGCACACTCTGCAATCTGATGTCCTTGCCGTGTCGATCCTGCTTAGGAAGGCCACCAAAAATTCTGAGATTTCCATACCCAACTATACACTTTCCGTCAAGATAGAACTGCCAAAGGGGAGGAGTTGCAATCTACTGCAGAGATAGCCTGCAAAGTTCTGTCATACTTTCCAGGTCTATGCCCAAACAGTTCGACACTTCTAATTTTAAAAATTAATCTCTCCAGAAATAAGTCTCTCACTGTTGCGCCTGCTACCGACCCCCTCAGCTCCCAGCTGTGCCCTGGACACCATCTGTGAATTGATCGCTCCCCATCTAGCTTCAGAGTTTGTTCTGTTAGGTGACCTAAACTGGGATATGCTTAACACCCCGGCAGTCCTACAATCCAAGCTTGATGCCCTCAATCTCACACAAATCATCAAGGAACCCACCAGGTACAACCCTAAATCCGTAAACATGGGCACCCTAATAGACATTTTCCTGACAACCTGCCCTCAAAATACACCTCTGCTGTCTTCAATCAAGATCTCAGCGATCACTGCCTCATTGCCTGTATCCGCCACGGGTCCGCGGTCAAACGACACCCCTCATCACTGTCAAACGCTCCCTAAAACCTTCTCGAGCAGGCCTTCTAATCGACCTGGCCCGGGTCCCTGGAGGATATTGACCTCATCCCGTCAGTTGAGGATGCCTGGTCATTCTTTAAATGTTACTTCCTCACCATATTAGACAAGCATGCTCCGTTCAAAAATGCAGAACCAAGAACAGATATAGCCTTGGTTCACTCCAGACCTGACTGCCCTCGACCAGCACAAAAACATCCTGTGGCGAACTGCAATAGCATCGAGAGCCCCCGCGATATGCAACTGTTCAGGGAAGTCAGGAACCAATACACGCAGTCAGTCAGGAAAGCAAAGGCCAGCTTTTTCAAGCAGAAATTCGCATCCTGTAGCTCTAACTCCAAAAAGTTCTGGTATACTGTAAAGTCCATGGAGAACAAGAGCACCTCCTCCCAGCTGCCCACTGCACTGAGGCTAGGTAACACGGTCACCACCGATAAATCCGTGATAATCGAAGACTTCAAAGCATTTCTCAATGGCTGGCCATGCCTTCTCTCCTGGCGACTCCAACCTTGGCCAACAGCCCCGCCCCCCCCCCGCTGCTACTCGCCCAAGCCTCCCAGCTTCTTCCTTTACCCAAATCCAGATAGCAGATGTTCTGAAAGAGCTGGAAAACCTGGACCCATACAAATCAGCTGGGCTTGACAATCTGGACCCCCTATTTCTGAAACTGTCCGCCGCCATTGTCGCACCCCTATTACCAGCCTGTTCAACCTCTCCTTCGTATCATCTGAGATCCCAAGGATTGGAAAGCTGCCGCGGTCATCCCCCTCTTCAAAGGGGAGACACCCTGGACCCAAACTGTTACAGACCTATATCCATCCTGCCCTGCCTATCTAAGGTCTTCGAAAGCCAAGTCAACAAACAGATCACTGACCATCTCGAATCCCACCGTACCTTCTCCGCTGTGCAATCCGGTTTCCGAGCCGGTCACGGGTGCACCTCAGCCACGCTCAAGGTACTAAACGATATCATAACCGGCCATCGCATAAAAGACATTACTGTGCAGCCGTCTTCATCGACCTGGCCAAGGCTTTCGACTCTGTCAATCACCATATTCTTATCGGCAGACTCAGTAGCCTCGGTTTTTCTAATGACTGCCTTGCCTGTTCACCAACTACTTTGCAGACAGAGTTCAGTGTTCAAATCGAGGGCATGTTGTCCGGTCCTCTGGCAGTCTCTATGGGGGTACCACAGGGTTCATCTCGGGCCGACTCTTTTCTCTGTATACATCAAATGATGTTGCTCTTGCTGCGGGCGATTCCCTGATCCACCTCTACGCAGACGACACCATTCTATATACTTCCGGCCCTTCCTTGGACACTGTGCTATCTAACCCCAAACGAGCTTCAATGCCATACAACACTCCTTCCGTGGCCTCCAACTGCTCTTAAACGCTAGTAAAACCAAATGCATGCTTTTCAACCGTTCGCTGCCTGCACCCGCACGCCCGACTAGCATCACCACCCTGGACGGTTCCGACCTAGAATATGTGGACATCTATAAGTACCTAGGTGTCTGGCTAGACTGCAAACTCTCCTTCCAGACTCATATCAAACATCTCCAATCCAAAATCAAATCAAGAATCGGCTTTCTATTCCGCAACAAAGCCTCCTTCACTCACGCCGCCAAACTTACCCTAGTAAAACTGACTATCCTACCGATCCTCGACTTCGGCGATGTCATCTACAAAATAGCTTCCAACACTCACTTCAGCAAACTGGATGCAGTTTATCACAGTGCCATTCGTTTGTTACTAAAGCACCTTTACGACCACCACTGCGACCTGTATGCCCTAGTCGGCTGGCCCTCGCTACATGTTCGTCGTCAGACCCACTGGCTCCAGGTCATCTACAAGGCTATGCTAGGTAAAGTGCCGCCTTATCTCAGTTCACTGGTCACGATGGCTCACCCACCCGCAGCACGCGCTCCAGCAGGTGTATCTCACTGATCATCCCTAAAGCTAAACCTCATTGGACCCCTTTCCTTCCAGTTCTCTGCTGCCTGCGACTGGAACGAATTGCAAAAATCTCTGAAGTTGGAGACTTTTATCTCCCTCACAACTTTAAAAATCTGCTATCCGAGCAGCTAACCGATCGCTGCAGCTGTACATAGTCCATCTGTAACTACCCACCCAATTACCTACCTCACCCCCCATACTGCTTTTATTTATTTACTTTTCTGCTCTTTTGCACACCAGTATCTCTTCTTGCACATGATCATCTGATGATTTATCACTCCAGTGTTAATCTGCTAAATTGTAATTATTCGATTTTATTGCCTACCTCATGCCTTTTGCACACATTGTATATAGATTCTCTTTTTTTCTACCATGTTATTGACTTGTTTATTGTTTACTCCATGTGTAACTCTGTGTTGTCTGTTCACACTGCTATGCTTTATCTTGGCCAGGTCACAGTTGCAAATGAGAACTTGTTCTCAACTAGCCTACCTGGTTAAATAAAGGTGAAATAAAATAAAAAATAAATAAAAATGGAGGCCACAGGAAAAAAAGTGGCCATAAATCATGAAAATAGCACCAAGTCAGACTGGGAAAAATAGTTTTGAACCCATCCTACTCGGATGTCCAACTGCAGTCCAAAAACAAAGTAGACAACCCTCAGCCCCTGAATGACATTTACATAGTCTTCTGTGGATTTTATATGGCGGTTGGCATCCAACCAATGCATAATTTAATACTACATCCACTGAAGATATCCCACGCAGTTCACTTAATCCTGGCTGTTCAACCCCATTACTGCTCAAATGTAATAACAATCGCACACTTTCCCTCACATATTTCCGGCACTTAAATAGAACACTGTCTCCATCTCCTCCTGACAATGATCACACCTCCCAGTCAGGTGTTTCCCTACCAATTTCAATGCACAATTAGAAGGGAAAGGGGGATACCTAGTCAGTTGTACAACTGAATGGATTCAAATGAAACATGTCTTCCGCATTCAACTAAACTCCTCTGAATCAGAGAGGTGCGGGGAGCTGCCTTAATCGTCATCGGTGCCGGGGACCAGTGGGTTAACTGCCTTGCTCAGGGGCAGAAAGACAGATTTTTACCTTGTCAGCTCAGGAGCCTTGTGTGTCCCAGTCTCAGCCCTGCGACTACATTTTCCTCCCTTTATTCTTGGCCCTGCCCCCACCTTTTCTTGGATCTTACACAGGTTGTCTTCCCTTTCTCTCCCTGTTCCACAACTCTTGCCATTTGTTTTTAAACATTGTTCTTATTAACCCCTTGGCTTCTGCTTTACTGCTTTACCTTTTACATCGTCACATCCGAGTGTACCTTAAATGTTGCTTGCTCAAGCGAGAGATTGATGATCGGAGAGGCAACGTCCTTGGTGGATATCTTGAAGTTGAGGTTAAAAATAACCAACCTCAAGTTAAGAATGTACCTATCAATTTAACATAGCTAACTAACACTCCTGTCAGGTAGCTAGCTACAGTTACCCATAGGTGGCTAGCTCGTTTTACAGTTTGGTCATTTATTACAATACATTTCAGAATTACCCCCAAAATGTATGAAGTTAGCTATGTTTTATAGGCTCCTCACTACGACTAAGCCAATTTGAGCATCATTCCCATTTGCCAATGCTAAAATCAATGTCATCTATATCTATTTTTTTAGCAAGCTAGTTAAATAATTGTCTCGCATTCCAAAAATGCAGCCATGTTGATTAAATTTGACACTTTGCGGCCACCGAAGTTTAACACATGACTACAGTTTGCATTGAATTGTGGGTTATGTCAACCTCCCAAGTGGTCAAAGGCTGCATTCCAAACACGTCAAAGACACACCCTCAGCCCTCAAATTAAGTGGACACTTATGACATTTCATGACGTATGATGAGTTAACACTTGCAGGGCAAACGAAGAATGAATTAATTTTAAATTGACTGCTCTTTCCTGTAAATTCATCACTCGTTCGTCCCACAGTTTTGTTTTCATTCATCATGGAACCACCAGTAGATCATGTGTATGCTTTATATGCGCTACAGTCAAATTGCATTTCCTATCTTGGCAGAAGAGAACGTGTCTGCAGACATCACATCGAATACTAGCCATTCGACAATAAAGTGTCAGAGGAAGTTGTATGTGCTAGCTAACGTTTCCAAAAGCTAACCAAACAAAAACATAATTTTACGATACATGTTTGTGCCTTAGCAGGACAACTTCCGGTGAAACTGGAGGGCGCGCAATTCAAATAAATAATCATAAAAATTATGGATATTAAACATTTATGTACAGTTGAAGTCGGAAGTTTACATATACCTTAGGCAAATACATTTAAACTGAGTTTTTCAAAATTCCTGACAGTTAATCATAGTAACAATTCCCTGTCTTAGGTCAGTTGGGATCACCACTTTATTTTGAGAATGTGAAATGTCAGAATAATAGTAGTGATTTATTTCAGCTTTTATTTCTTTCATCACATTCCCAGTGGGTCAGAAGTTTACATACACTCAATTAATATTTGGTAGCATTGCCTTTTAAATTGTTTAACTTGGGTCAAATGTTTCAGGTAGCCTTCCGCAAACTTCCCACAATAAGTTGGGTGAATTTTGGCCCATTCCTCCTGACACAGCTGGTGTAACTGAGTCAGGTTTGTAGACCTCCTTGCTTGCACACGCCATTTTAGTTCTGCCAACAAATTTTCTATAAGTTTGAGGGCAGGGCTTTGTGATGGCCACGCCAATCCCTTGACTTTGTTGTCCTTAAGCCATTTTGCCACAACTTTGGAAGTATTCTTGGGGTCATTGTCCATTTGGAAGACACATTTGCGACCAAGCTTTAACTTCCTGACTGATGTCTTGAGATGTTGCTTCAATATATCCACAATTTTCCTCCCTCGTGATGCCATCTATTTTGTGAAGTGCACCAGTCTCTCCTGCAGCAAAGCACCCCCCACAACATGATGCTGGCTTCTTCCTTGCTGAGCGGCCTTTCAGGTTATGTCGATATAGGACTTGTTTTACTGTGGATATAGATACTTTTGTACCTGTTTCCTCCAGCATCTAAACAAGGTCCTTTGCTGCTGTTCTGGGATTGATTTGCACTTTTCACACCAAAGTACGTTCATCTCTAGGAGACAGAACGCGTCACCTCCTGAGCGGTATGACGACTGCGTGGTCCCATGGTGTTTATACTTGCGTACTATTGTTTGTACAGTTGAATGTGGTACCTTCAGGCGTTTGGAAATTGCTCCCAAGGATGAACCAGACTTGTGGAGGTCTTTTTTTTCTGAGGTCTTGGCTGATTTCTTTTGATTTTCCCATGATGTCAAGCAAAGAGGCACTGAGTTTAAAGTTAGGCCTTAAAATACATCCACGGGTACACCTCCAATTGACTCAAATTATGTCAATTTGCCTATCAGAAGCTTCTAAAGCCATGACATAATTTTCTGGAGTTTTCCAAGCTGTTTAAAGGCACAGTCAACTTGGTGTATGTAAACTTCTGACCCACTGGAAGTGTGATACAGTGAAATAATCTGTCTAAACAATTGTTGGAAAAATTACTTGTGCCATGCACAAAGTAGATGTCCTAACCGACTTGCCAAAACTATAGTTTGTTAACAAGACATTTGTGGAGTGGTTGAAAAATGAGTTTTAATGACTCCAACCTAAGTGTATGTAAACTTCTGACTTCAACTGTACATAGAAGTGTCTTATATCAGTTAAAAGCTTAAATTCTTGTTAATCTAACTGCACTGTCCAATTTACAGTAGGCTTTACAGCAAAAGCATACCATGCGATTGTTTGAGGACGGCGCCCCACATCAAAATATTTTATTTTACGATACATGTTTGTGCATTAATAGCACAATGTCTAACTTATTTACATGAATTTTTACTTACACACTTGTATGCTGACTTCTCCATATTGATGTTGGTTTTAAGTATTGGCGGATGTACAATCATTGCAAATTGAATTATGGGGGGTTTCAGGCCCCAGAGTGAACATAATTGTACACTTACACACTCGATCACAAACGATTGGACGCAGAGATTCCCCCAAAGGCATAAGGTGAGGGTAAGTGGCGGAGGGTGTGTCTTTTATGTGTTTGAAACGGAGCAAATGTTCTTCACTCGTTAAATCGAGGGTCGAGGGGACAACGTTTGTAAATTGGAGGGCTGTCTACTTTGATTTTGAAACGCAGCCCTGGATTCGACGGAGATTCTCCCGAGAGGAAGTGGCTAGCGAGAGGGCTAAGGGTGTCAAATGTAATGTGATTGGCGTCTTTTTTTACTTATATATTTTATTAACAAAAATAAACAAACAAAAGAGGAATAGTCATGCAAACAGTTACAGTTACAAAAAAAATACATTTGTAAATCGTTTATCTTTGTTGTTCCATAGAAAGTATCTGTGAGGGAAAAGTTGTTTATACGCTAACATCTAAGCTAATAGTCCCTGCTTATGGAATTTGGCCAATTTTACTCGGATGTTATCAACATAAAAATTACACCGAAGCAGAAATTCTAAACCACCAACAGAGTCAAATAAATACTTAGGGACAACATTGCAAATAATGTTCTGGTTCTTAATATACTGAAATCTAAAACATTAGTCACCAAACCCCAAAACACGTATTGCTTTGAACATAAACTCATGTTCTACAGTGTCAAAAGCTTTATAAAAATCAACAAACATAAGACAACTATCATCAAGGATGAGGTCATTATAGTCAATCACATCTAAGATCAACCTGATGTTATTTACTAATGTGTGGACCATGTAGAAAACCAGATTGTTCTTCATCAATTATGACGTAAGCCTTGTTTCAACCTCTTAGCAAATACAAGGGCAAATAATTTTCCATTATTATTCAACATCATTATGTCTATATAAAGACTATCCTTGTTAGGTTTGGGAATCAAAGTAATTACACCTTGCTTTAAGGAAGCTGGTAGCTCCCCTTTTTCTATCGATTCTTGGAACATAGCAAGAATGAAAGGAATCAATTGATCATTGAATGTTTTATAGAACTCGCTTATTAAACCATTTCCAGGAGACCTATTGTCCTTAAGGTATTTAATACAATATTTTATCTCAATTTCAGATAACTCATCACAAAAATCCCTGAAATCATTATCTTAGCAATGTTTGCTACATTGTCTAAGAAAGGCTCCATATTGGAAGTTGACTGGGCTGATGTATACAGATTCTGATTAAACAACCTGCTGAGAGATTTCTTTTGGATTTTCATTGGGAGGATTATTGATCATTAATTTAAATATGGAAGTAATTTCACCTGCCCTTTTTTTCTAAATTAAATAAATATTTTGTATTTCTCTCCATCCATTTTCGATCTTACAAATGCTCCCCGGGCCTTTTCCTCGTAGATAGTCGAACTGCATTTGCAGTGATGATGGCTCCAGTAATTCCTAATTCGTTAGATCATTTTTTTGTGTAATCCAGTATTCCCTTTATGTCATTCTTTCTCTCTTGGCACGAGCTATTTTTCCCCCATTGAAATCCCCAAAAGCCTTATCAAATTTCATTAGCTCTCAGTAACTTCCAAACGTATTCATAACACAGGTACGATTCCAATATTTATCAATAATTCCTGCTACTGCCTTCTTTAAATACTTCATTCTCTAGTAAAGTCTTATTCATTTTCCAGTAACCTATACTTTTTTTGTTGACAAACCATTCATATTTATCTTTATTGAAATCCCTTTGTGGTCTGTTAAAATCGATGGTTCAATTGAGACTGTATCAACCTTGTCAGCCATAAATCAATATGGGATTGTATAGATACATCTTTGGTACTCCATGTAAACCTAATCTTGTCTGAGTTCTTATGTCTCCACATATCTAGAACACCTAACCGTAGACATATATTCCTTATCTCACAAACAGATGGCCTCCTAAGGATAGCAATTCTATCTAGATTATCATGTAATACTGTATGAAAATCTCCACCCCATATTATTTTGGCCAATAGAAATGTAGACATTTTACTTACTTTCCTCTCGATGTCTCTAAATAAAATAGTTACTTGACTTGTTATTGGTAGCATAAGTATTAACAACAATGAATTGAATGTGGTTGACATCTACCAATAGCATAATCCATCTCCCTGTATTACCTGCTTCATGACTCAGTATATGACCCTTAAAGTTGCCTTTTAAAATTGCGTCACTTGCTGACCGATTGGTGCCAAATATCATTCCCCCATTTGACATTTCCAAAACGCAGTATCTGTGGAACAGGCATGAGTTGGGACAAGTTGGGACTCTTACCTTTTACAATACAAAAATAAAGATTTCCTTTTCAAAATATTACGTATTTCCCTGGCATTAATAGTAAATGTCAATTTCTGTTTTTTCTATCACAGTG
This sequence comes from Salvelinus sp. IW2-2015, assembly GCF_002910315.2. Classification (NCBI taxonomy): domain Eukaryota; kingdom Metazoa; phylum Chordata; class Actinopteri; order Salmoniformes; family Salmonidae; genus Salvelinus; species Salvelinus sp. IW2-2015. The sequence continues at coordinate 20,885,489 of NC_036874.1, read as the reverse complement.
ACTATATGAAGAATATTAACTTGTATATGTTCACATGAACCGGGTTCTCACAAAATGAAACGTTCTTACTAGTTGTAAATAAAAACAGTCCTTTGCACCATGCAGGTGGTACACCTAAACAAATGGCCATCAAGCTAATATTAAGTGAATTTCCCTGCCATCCAAAAAAAATGGTTCACACAAATAATGCTCTTTCCTCAAGAAATATGTTTTATTAGTTGCAAATATAAATCAGTCCTGCACCATTCACTTGGTAAATCCAGTAGTCATCAAGCTAGGCGTCAGCGCAAATTTCCCTTCCATTAACAAAAGCCTTGGCTCCCACAAAGTATGCACTTTTCCCCTCTTTCCTTGCTCTCTCAATCATCGGCCACAGACGATTCCGAGCTTCTTTGTCAACTGCTGTCAGGTCCTCCATGAACCTCAGGTTGTTGTTCTTTAAATAGTCATTTTTCTTTGCAGTTTTCCATGTCAGATCTCTCGCTGTCCTGGAGATGAATCTCATGATCACTGGTCGAGGTAGCTGGTTCTCCCCATCTCTCAGCCTACCCAGGCGCTGCACTACATCCAGTGAACCTGCAACAACATTTTGCTTGTCCTCCGGGACAATTGCCCTGCAAATGTCCTTCACTTTTGTTTTGATGTTCTCGTCAGATCTTTCTGCGATTCCATAAATTCGAAGATTCCATCTCCGACTATACCGGTCAGTCTTGTTTACCTTTGACTCCATTTCAGTGAGTTTCTTCTCCTGATTTGCAACCTGAGTTTTCAATGTTGCGTTCTGCTGCTTCAGAGTATTTACTTCCTCAGCATTGAAATCAATCGCTTTCTTCAGGTTAACGATGCTGATAGTGTTCTTTTTCACCAAGTCCATGATGTCATCTGCGCTCTTTGATTTTAGCGGACAATGTTGTCCTGTAGCTGGCTCAGTGATGGTTCACTTCTCAACTTCTTTGGAAGTTGCTCCTTGGTTGGGGTATTCGCGTATGAATCACATTCACCCCCCTTTTTTAGACTGCAAGCATATGAATGAGTTTCAGCAATGCCTCTTTTCTCCTTGGACGTTTCAACATCCATTATCTCAGCAACAGTTTGGTTATGTCCTGACTCCATGCTGCTAGCTATGAAGATTTTAGCTAGCTAACGTTAGCTAAACACGCTGAAACTTTGATAGCTAGCTTGTTCGTTGGAAATCGTCCCCCTTTCGTCCTAATTTTTTTACATTTTGCAACCGCAGCCTAAAATTATAAACTTTGAGAACCCTAAAATTGTTCCTCAGCTAGAAATGCCCTCATGCCGCCATCTTCAGCGCCCCACTCAGGCCTCTTTCTAAAGCTCTAACCTGAAGATCACTGACATCATGATTTTACCTATTCCCCTCCAGAGTTCCCAGTTGTCTTGAAAGCACCATTTAAGGCTTACCATTTTACTCATATTTTTTCTCAAATCCGGAGGACATTAGAGGTAAAATAGATTACGATTTTGAGACATGGCCTGTAGTATTTTCATGTTTTAGTATACGCTGTTCATATTAATGTGAAGTTTCTGTTCTTTTTCGAAGACTTTTTACAAAACAAGCGTACCTTTGTGAAATACCAACGGAGCACTGAGCATACCCCAAACTTTTTCAAGGCCTTTTACATTTAATTCAGTTATACATGCTAATTTTGCTATTTGTGACCGGCGGAAACCAATTGGAAGACGACGACCACAAAATGTAAAATCCTCTAAAGGATGTCAACAGAGCTTGGTGCTAATCGGTTGTATTAGGTTAGGAAATCTGACTTTTTGGATATCATTTTTATGAACTGTTAGATACTGAACATGAAGAATCGTATTTTATAACATAAGGAAGTGAAATGTCATCACTAAAGTGTGTCACCCTAAGGGCCAGAACATAATTACAAATAATTTGTAGACTGCAAATTGACCGCAAGAAGCCCAAACATACTGTATATAATATTTTACAAAAACATAATCATTTCAAACCTTACTTACATTTGTATACGGTCACATAGGCTATATTCAGTACCAGTCAAAAGTTTGGACTCACCTACTCATTCAAGGGTTTTTCTTGATTTTTACTATTTTCTACATTGTAGATTCTTCAAAGTAGCCACCCTTTGCCTCGACAGCTTTGCACACTCTTGGCATTCTCTCAACCAGCTTCATGAGGTAGTCACCTGGAATATGCATTTCAATTAACAAGTGTGCCTTGTTAAAAGTACATTTGTAGAATTTCTTTCCTTAATGCGTTTGAGCCATTCAGTTGTGACAAGGTAGGGGTGGTACACAGAAGATAGCCCTATTTGGTAAAATACCAAGTCCATATAATGGCAAGAACAGCTCAAATAAGCAAAGAGAAATGATAGTCAATCTGGAAAATTTCAAGAACTTTGACAGTTTCTTCAAGTGCAGTTGCAAAAACCATCAAGTGCTTTGATGAAACTGGCTCTCATGAGGACCGCCACAGGAAAGGAAGACCCAGAGTTACCTCTGCTGCAGAGGATAAGCTCATTAGTTACCAGCCTCAGAAATTACAGCCCAAATCAATTATTCTCAGAATTCAACTAACAGACGCATCTCAACATCACCTGTTCAGAGGAGACTGCGTGAATCAGGCCTTCATGTTTGAATTGCTGCAAAGAAACCACTACTAAAGGACACCAATAATAAGAAGACTTGCTTGGGCCAAGAAACACGAGCAATGGACATTAGACCGGTGGAAATCTGTCCTTTGATCTGATGAGTCCAAATTTGAGATTTTTGGTTCCAATTGCTGTGTCTTGGTGAGACGATGAGCAGGTGAATGGATGATCTCCGCATGTGTGGTTCCCACCATGAAACATGGAGGAGGAGGTATGATGGTGCTTTACTGGTGACACTGTCAGTGATTTATTTAGAATTCAAGGCCCACTTAACCAGCATAGCTACCACAGCATTCTGCAGCGATACGCCATCCCATCTGGTTTGAGCTTAGTGGGACTATCATTTGTTTTTCAACAGGACAATGATCCAAAACACACCTCCAGGCTGTGTAAGGGCTATTTGACCAAGGATTTTCTACATTGTAGATTCTTCAAAGTAGCCTCTCTACTTTCGGAAAGTAGGGTGGCTACTTTGCTGCATGAGATGACCTGGCCTGCATGTGATGACCTGGCCTCCACAATCACCTGACCTCAACCCAATTGAGATGGTTTGGGATGAGTTGCACAGCAGAGTGAAGGAAAAGCAGCCAACAAGTGCTAAGCATATGTGGGAACTCCTTCGAGACTGTTGGAAAAGCATTCCAGGTGAAGCTAGTTGAGAGAATGCCGAAAAATAACGAAAAACCCTTGAATGAGTAGGTGTGTCCAAACGTTTCACTGGTACTGTATATAAAATAAATCTAGTTTTGTGAGGAAATCACCCAATAGTAACTCCAAATAGTTTCTGAAGGATTCAAATTATACACATGGAATTATAGATATACCTCTCCTTAAATGCAACCACTGTGTCAGATTTCAAAAAAACTTTACGGAAAAAGCAAACCATGCAATAATCTGAGACGGAGCTCAGAACAATAGTAAAATTAGCCGCCATGTTGGAGTCAACAGAAACCAGAAAATACATGATAAATGTTTCCTTACCTTTGAACTTAATCAGAATGCAGTCCTAGGAATCCTAGGTCCACAATAAATGCTTGATTTGTTCGATAATGTCCGTTATTTATGTCCAATTAGCTACTTTGGTTAGCGCGTTTGGTAAACAATTCCAAAGTCACAAAGCGCGTCCACTATAACGTGACAATGTCCAAAAGTTCCGTAACAGTCAGTAGAAACATGTCAAACGATGTATTGAATCAATCTTTAGAATGTTGTTAACATACATCTTGAATAACGTTCCAACCGGAGAATTACATTGACTTCAGTTGAGCGATCGAACGGAGCTGCCTCTCACGTGAACGCGCGTGTTCAATGCGTGGTCACCTCATGGCAGTGGTGAATCATTCCTGTCTCCTTCGGCCCCCCTTCACATTAGTCATCAGACAAAGTTCTATTGACTGTTGTCATCTAGTGGAAGCCGTAGGAAGTGAAAACTCATCCATATCTCGCTGTAATTTCAATGGGAGCTTGGTTGAAAATCTACCAGCCTCAGAAAAAATCAAAACAGGAAGTGGAACTTCTCAGGTTTTTGCCTGCCATATGAGTTCTGTTATACTCAGACATAATTAAAACAGTTTTAGAAACTTCAGAGTGTTTTCTATCCAATACTAATAATAATATGCATATATTAGCAACTATGACTGAGGAGCAGGTTGTTTACTCTGGGCACCTCAGTGCACCTTTCATCCAAGCTACTCAATACTGCCCCTGCAACCATAAGAAGTTAAATTGAGATTGTGTCACTGACCTAGACACAATACCCCATAATTTCAAAGTAGAATTATGTTTTAGAATTTTTTTACAAGTAATTAAAAAGCTGAAACGTCTTGCTTCAACCCCTTTTGTTATGGCAAGTAAGTTCAGGAGTAAATTGCATGGACTCACTGTGTGCTAATAGTTAACATGATTTTTTCGAATGACTACCTCGTCTCTGTACCCTACACATAAGATCCCTCAGTCGAGCAGTGAATTTCAAACACAGATTCTACCACAAAGACCAGGGAGATTTTCCAATGCCTCGCAAAGAAGGGCACCTATTAGTAGATGGGTAAAAAAAAGCTGACATTTGAATATCCCTTTGAGCATGGTGACGGTACAGTATTAAACTTTGAAGGGTGTATCAATATACCCAGCCGTCGTTCCTAACTGATAGGAGAAAACTGAGGATGGATCAACAAAATTGTAGTTACTCCGCAATGCTAACCTAAATGACAGTGAAAAGAAGGAAGCCTGTATAGATTACAAAATATTCCAAAACATGCATCAACTAAAGCACAACTGCAAATGTGTAAAAAAAAAAAAAAAATCTCTGTCCTGAATACAAAGCTTTATGTTTGGGGCAAATCCAACGCAACCCATCACTGAGTACCACTATTCTTTTTCAAACATGGTGGTGCCTGCATCATGTGGGTATGCTTATCATCAGCAAGGACAAGGGAGTTTTTTGGGGGGGGTAAAAATAATCGGAAAAGAAAAGGAAGGGAAAATTTTGCACAGGCAAAATCCTAGATGAAAAACCTGGTTCAGTCTGCTTTACAACAGACACTGGGAGACAAATTCACCTTTCAGCAGGACAATCACCTAAAACACAAGGCCAAATCTGCACTGGAGTTGCTTACCAAGATGACATTGAATGTTCCTGAGTGGCCTAGTTACAGTTTTGACAAGAATTGTCTTGAATATCTATGGCGAGACTTGAACATGGCTATCTAGCAATGATCAACAACCAACTTGAGAGCTTTAAGATTTGTACAATCCAGGTGTGTAAAGCTTTTGTAGAGACTTAGCCAGAAAGACTCACAGCTGTAATCGCTGCCAAAGGTGATTCTAGCATGTATTGGCTCGGGGAGGTTGAATACTTATGTAATTTTAGAATCAATTTCAATCCCACCTTGTAACACAACAAAATGTGGAAAATGTCAGGGAGGGTGTAAAATACTTTCTGAAGGCACTGTAACTGAACCATTACTCTAGTGTGGGCAATCTTGTCATGGGTTGTCTTGCGCATCAGTCAATAGCCTGGGGATGAGGTCAGATATAAAACCATAAAATCTGCCTCTGTGTGCTATTCATAAAATGTAATGAATCTACATGTTTTATTTCAGATGAGGATGAATTCCCCTACAAGACAAAGTCCGGGCACAGGCGCCACGTGGCACTAACAGAACGCTTCACAGAGACGGACCTAAAGGGCTTGCCAGAGCTGAACCCGCCTTCTCTTATGCCGGCTGGTAATGTGGGTACAACCGTAAAGGTATTCTTACAGCTTATTCAGTCATGCCGCCTACCCCCACGCCTCATACGCAAGCTGGGCCTTGCCTTCCCCAAGACAAGCTGCAATCGGCGCTATGGTAATGTGCCCTTCCAGTACCATAACACCAGCTTGGCACCATCTACTGAGGAGAGTGTCTTCACAGCTGGTGGGCATGAAATATCAGGTCCTGGTAGTGTGGCCCCTCCCTCAGGAACCCAGGGCCCCACTGACACCTCAGGGGACCCTGAAATACCAGAGGAAGACGAGGATGCCCAGTCAAATGCAGATGATGTGAGTCTAAATTTGTTACTGTGTATACTGTAAATATCCTATAACCTGTGAGCTATAGCACTTGCTGTGTTAAGTTCATAAGGGAATCATGTTGAAAAGTGGAAGGGCTTAAAATTTTAAAAAGCCCGAGTAAAGAAAAATACATCTCAATGTCGAAACATCTGAGTAGCCTACATAACAATGGCTGGGTAATATGAGAGTATTCTTGTTGCTGTGAACTCTGGCTTTACAGATGCATTTGCCATTTCTTGTATTGCATATGATCCCTGTGTTCTTCTGTGCTGTAGGACGATGACCGCTGTGAGGAGTGGGAGCGCCATGAGGCCCTACATGAGGATGTGACGAGCCAGGAACGCAGCAAGGAGCGGCTCTACGAGGAGGAGATAGAGCTGAAGTGGGAGAAGGGAGGCTCGGGCCTGGTCTTCTACACAGATGCCCAGTACTGGCAAGAGGAGGAAGGAGGTATGACAGGGACTCCACTAGCCCTCTTAAAGATCTGCCCTTCTGATTTAATATTTCTGTCTTGTAAAATGCATAATTATACATTTCCCTCTAGTCAAATAGTGATTATTGTTTTTTCTCTCCGGTTAGATTTTGATGAGCAAACTGCAGATGATTGGGATGTGGACATGAGCGTTTACTATGAAAAAGGTAACCTGACTTAGCATGTTTTCCTTCACAATTCAGGATCTATAGCTAGGCTTCCATCCAATTTGCAACAGATTTTCATGTGAGTATTCTAAAATATGGATAAAGAAAATATGCGTGTGTTTCCACCAAACTGACTTGTTGCAAATAAAAATCTGTGCGTGATTACCTACATTTACTTTTTCACTTAAGTTTTCATGTACTAAATAAAACATTGAATATTTAATGTCTTTCAATCGCATAGTTTTGTCACAAATTGTTGCGTTTAAATAGCAAATGTGCCTACTCTGGTCTTGGTACAAGCCAACCGCTTGCAGATACAGTATGGTTAGGCTAGTCTAAATGATGAGATTAGAGCGAGAATGTTTTGATTTGTCACAACGGCAGTCAAGCATCGATCATTATGTCACCGGAATAAGACCCTCAATATGTATTGGACCGGAGCATCAAGCTCATACTATGCACTTTCACCACCCTGTGAAGTTCATCATAAATTATTTAATCTGTAGCCTAATTTAAACTTCATGGTTTCGAGCCATAGTGGGAGGACCACACACAATGTCCTTGCGTGACTCCAAGTTTAATTAAATATTTGCGCATAAAGGCATTTCCACTGCCATTTCTTGCATAATTACTTTTACCAACACAAAAAGATCTCACCAAGTCGAACGAACAAATTATATTTTGGCATTTTATGAAATTATGCCAAAAGTTCCTGTTTCCATCACAGCTGTCGAGACTTTACTGGCATAACTGGATGGAAACGTGGTTGACTGATTTGAAATCCTAGTGGACTAGGTAGGCATGCTGTCTTAAGACATTTGAAGGAACATTTAACCTTTTATTTAACTTTGCAAGTCAATTAAGAACAAGTTCTTATTTACAATGATGGCCTACCAAGATGTAAAAGGCCTGCGGGGGATGGGGGCTGGGATTCGAAATTTAGGACGACACACACAAAGACGTGAGAACACTACATAAAGAGACCTAAAACGATAACACATGGCAGCAACACAACATGGCAGCGGCACAAACATGGTACAGACGTTGTTAGGCACAGACAACAGCACGAAGTGCAAAAAGGTAGTAATGGTGTACATAGAGAATGAATCTTGTGGGGGCCACTCTCTCCACACAGACGGGGGTGACATGGACTCCCGTGACTACGTCCGCATGCGGTATGAGAAGAGGCTGAGGGAGGGCCTGGAGGACCGGTCTGGAGGACAAGATCAGCCAATCGGCAACTTTGAGAAGTTCACAAAGGTAGGAAAGTCCTTGTGCCAATCCACTTAATAAAGCATTTATAATGGATTAGTAAATAGTTGACTTATTAATGATTACTCTATAAGATGTTTAATGTAGGTTTACTAATCATTAGTTAAGTCTTTTTGTGTGGCCTTATCTAAAGTGTGGGCAATTTATACTTTATAAATGTTTTGAGTGACCAGTAATTTCTCACACAAAAAATGGACATGCCATTGGAAGACATTCCAGCAGTACTGGATGCTCCTTACCTTAAGGTTTAAAAATAGCCTAGAGCATATCAATGGTAAAACACAGGATGTTAACCTCTCTAGGGTACGTGAGACGGTAGTGTCCCACCTCTTCAACAGCCAGTGAAACTGGAAGATACACTTGTTGTAAATCCAGCCACAGTGTCCGATTTCAAAAAHGCTTTACGACGAAAGCAAACCAAGCGATTATGTTAGGTGAGTGCCTATTCACAGAATAACACAGCCATTTTTCCAGCCAAAGAGAGGATTCACAAAAAGCAGAAATATAGATCAAATTAATCACTAACCTTTGATGATCATCATCAGATGACACTCATAGGACTTCATGTTACACAATACATGTATGTTTTGTTCGGTAAAGTTCATATWTATATCCAAAAATCTGAGTTTACATTGGCGCCTTACGTTCAGAAGTCACAAAACATCCTTTGATTTTGCAGAGAGCCACATCAATTTACAGGAATACTCATAATAAACATTGCTAAAAGATATTGTGCAGTCAACAGAAGTCAGAAATAACATTATAAACATTCACTTACCTTTGATGGTCTTCATCAGAATGCACTCCCAGGAATCCCAGTTCCACAATAAATGTTTGTTTTGTTCGATAATGTAAATCATTTATGTCCAAATTCCTCCTTGTTGTTCTAGCGTTCAGTACACTTTCCAAACTCACGATGCGCGGGCAAGTCCAGCGGAAAGTACGGACGAAAAGTTAAAGTTATATTACAGTCCGTAAAAACAGGACAAACTAAGTATTGAATCAATCTTTAGGATGTTTTTAACATAATTCTTCAATAATGTTCCAACCGGAGAATTCCTTTGTCTTCAGAAGTGCGATGGAACAGAGCTCGCTCTCACATGAATGCGCATGGTCAGCGCATGTTCAGGTCATGGTAGACCTTACTCAATCCCCTCTCATTCGGCCCCACTTCACAGTAGAAGCATCAGACAAGGTTCTAAAGACTGTTGACATCTAGTGGAAGCCTTACCAATATCCCACTGTATCTTCAATAGGAGCTGAGTTGAAAATCGACCAACCTCAGATTTCCCACTTCCTGGTTGGATTATTTCTCAGGTTTTTGCCTGCCATATGAGTTATGTTATACTCACAGACATCATACAAACAGTTTTAGAAATTTCAGAGTGTTCTATCCAAATCTACTAATAATATGCATATTCTAGCTTTTATGGCTTTGTAGCAGGCTGTTTACCCTGGGCATGAATATACTGCCCCTACCCCGCTGCTATAACAGCCTCCACGCTTCTGGGAAGGCTTTCCACAAGATGTTGAAATATTGTTGCGGGGACTTGCTTCCATTCAGCCACAAGAGCGAGGCCGGGCACTGAAGTTTGGCGATTAGACCTGGCTCGCAGTCGGCATTCTAATTCATCCCGAAGGTGTTCATTGAGGTCAAGGCTTTGTGCAGGCCAGTCAAGCTCTTCCACACTGATCTCGACAAACCATTTGTATGGACCTTGCTTTGTGCACGGGCGGAATTGTAATGCTGAAACAGGAAAGGGCCTTCCTCAAACTGTTGCCACAAAGTTGGAAGCACAAAATAGTTTAGCATGTCATTGTAGGCTGTAGCATTAATATTTCCTTTCACTGGGAGTAAGGGGCTTGAAGCATGAACAATAGCCCCAGACCATTATTCCTCTTACACCAAACTTTAAAGTTGGCACTATGCATTGGGGCAGATGGTGAAGCATGATTCATCACTCCATAGAACCCGTTTCCACTGCTCTAGAGTCCAATGGCGGCGAGCTTTACACCACTCCAGCCGACGCTTGGCATTGCGCATGGTGATCTTAGGCTTGTGTGCGGCTGCTCTGCCATGGAAACCCATTTCATGAAGCTCCCGACGAACAGTTCTTGTGCTGATGTTGCTTCCAGAGGCAGTTTAAATCTCAGTAGTGAGTGTTGCAACTGACAGATCATTTAAACGCGCTTCAGCACTCGGCGGTCCCGTTCTGTGAGCTTGTGTGGCCTACCGCTTCGTGGGTGAGCTATTGTTGCTCCTAGATGTTTTGACTTCTAAATAACAGCACTTAGTTTACCGGGGCTGCTCTAGCAGGGCAGAAATTTGACAAACTGACTTTCTGGGCAAACCAAGGGGGCTTTCCACCTCTCTGTATACTCATCAAGACACAAGTCATGTAAAACTGTGTAGAACTGCAGGAGATGCGTTTTAAAATGTAAAAAAATAAATAATCTGCTTATCATTTAACCATTATGATCTAGGGGTCATTTGGAGACCTAAAGGTACTGTTGGAATGTCTACCCATTTACCTAGTACTCTGTTCTCATTTAGTGGGCAGAATGTAACTGGTGTGGTCTGAATTCCTCAAAAGCAGGAATGGCTTTTTCCACTGTCTGGTACCTGGTACAAGGACTAGTACTAATCTTTTTATGTTGTCTAGGGTGTTGGTCGCCGGGTGATGGAGAAGCAGGGCTGGAAGGAGGGAAAGGGCCTGGGTAACAGTCAGGCAGGGATTCCAGAAGCCCTGGAGAATGAAGGACAGCATCCCAAATGCAAGAGGGGCTTTGGGTGAGTGCAACAATTACTATGACGATTAAATCTATGGCCTTTGTAACTTGGATATGTACAGGAAGGTAACGGAAAGTTGAAGAATATTACATGTTATTCTTGTTGACATCCAGGCAAATAAAAACCCTGATTACAATATGCTGTTTTGTGCAGGTACCATGGAGAGAAGCTGAGCACCTACTTTGTGAAAAAGGCCAAACCAGACTTGTTCATATCCACGGTGTATGATAAACCCAAAGACATAGACCAAGGAGACCCCTTATTGCGACGCAATCCCCAAACCAGCATGAAGTACAGAGGCTGGCAGCCAGGTGGCAGCATTGGGCCAAAAAGATGACAACACTATTTACATAATTTCTTATTACTATTACCTCTTGTTCCCATTAGAATTCATGCTTTGTTTATATTAAAGCATTTATCATACAAGGAATTTGTTTAAATTATTTTGTCTTGTCTCCTAAATGAATTACACATTTGTAATTTTGACCATAGTATGATTGAAACAGAAGTAATTATTTTAGGCAGTAGTAGTTGGCATGACCTGCCTTCCGCCTGCAAGAATAAGGTTGTGACTCTTGCGATTTTCCTTCTAAATAAAAGTCCCGAAATGATGGTAAAATGTTTTATACCAATGGTCGAAATTTGTAACATTTTGAGGAAATGTTGGTAGACTTAGAATTTTGTTTACCCTTATTCCTTCTTTCATATTGTTAATCTCCTTTTTATAGCACATATTATAGTAATGACATTGTTAACAGTATTATTTACTAGATATCATAGTAACAGTAACAAGACAAAATGCTATTAATAATATAATCAACTTTAGAAAACACTTAAATCCTATTGTCAATTAACTTATTAAATTTGCACAATGTTCAGTACATTTTCCATATTGGACATACTGCACCATAGTACACAATTTCCTGTACATTGTGTTGCAGAAATCAGGAGCACTTCTAGTTTCCAAATTCGTAGTGTACAACCCAAGGAGTGTCCTTGGGTTGCCCTTAAAGTGGCCTATCACCTTAAATGCACTACGTTTTTCATATTGGACATGCAGTATCAGTCAAAATTTGGACACACCTACTCATTACAGGGTTTTTTATTTGTGCTATTTTCTTAATTGTAGAATAATAGTGAAGACATCAAATCTACGAAATAACATATGGAATCAGTGTTAAAAAAATCTACATATTTGAGATTCTTCAAAGTAGCCACTCTTTGCCTTGATGACAGCTTTGCACACTCTTGGTGTTCTCTCAACCAGCTTCATGAGGTAGTCACCAGGAATGCATTTAAGTTAACAGGTGTGTTAATTTGTGGAATTTCTTTCCTTAATGCGTTTGAGCTAATCAGTTGTGTTGTGACAAGGTATACAGAAGGGCTCTATTTGGTAAAAGACCAAATCCATATTATGACAAGAACAGCTCAAATAAGCAAAGAAAAACAACAGCCACTCATTACTTTCAGACATGGTCAGTCAACATGGAAAATTTCAAGAGCAGTAAAAAAAACTTTAAGCTCTATGATGAAACTGGCTCTCATGAGGACCGCCACAGGAAAAGTAGACCCAGACTTACATCTGCTGCAGAGGATAAGTTCATTAGCGTTACCAGCCTCAGAAATTGCAGCCCAAATAAATGCTTTAGAGTTCAAGTAACAGACACATCTCAACATCAACTGTTCAGAGGAGACTGCGTGAATCAGGCCTTCATGTTTGAGTTGCTGCAAAGAAACCACTACTAAAGGACACCAATAAGAAGAAGAGACTTGTTTGGGCCGAGAAACACAAGCAATGGATATTAGACCGGTGGAAATCTGTCCTTTAGGTCTGAGTCCTAATTTGAGATTTTTGGTTCCAACTGCCATGTCTTTGTGAGACGCAGAGTAGGTGAACGGATGATCTTTGCATATGTGGTTCCCATCGTGAAGCATGGAGGAGGTGTGATGGTGCTTTGCTGGTGACACTGTCCGTGATTAATTTAGAATTCAAGGCACTCTGCAGTAACACACCATCCCATCTGGTTTGCGCTTAGTGGGACTATCATTTGTTTTTCAACAGGACAATGACCCAAAACACACCTTCAGGTTGTGTAAGGACTATTTGACCAAGGAGAGTGAAGGAGTGCTGCATCAGATGACCTGGCCTCCACAATCCCCCGACCTCAACCAAATTGAGATGGTTTGGGATGAGTTGGACTGCAGAGTGAAGGAAAAGCAGCCAACAAGCGCTCAGCATATGTGGTAACTCCTGATGGAAGACTGATGGAAAAGCATTCATCATGAAGCTGGTTGGGAGAATGCAAACCTGTCATCAAGGCAAAAGATGGCTACTTTGAAGAATCTCAAATATAAAATATATTTTAATTTGTTAAAAACTTTTTTGGTTTTACACGTGGCCTGCTGGAGGTCATTTTGCAGGGCTCTGGCAGTGCTCCTCCTTGCACAAAGGCGGAGGTAGCGGTCCTGCTGCTGGGTTGTTGCCCTCCTACGGCCTCCTCCACGTCTCCTGATGTACTGGCCTGTCTCCTGGTAGCGCCTCCATGCTCTGGACACTACGCTGACAGACACAGCAAACCTTCTTGCCACAGCTCCCATTGATGTGCCATCCTGGATGAGCTGCACTACCTGAGCCACTTGTGTGGGTTGTAGACTCCGTCTCATGCTACCACTAGAGTGAAAGCACCGCCAGCATTCAAAAGTGACCAAAACATCAGCCAGGAAGCATAGGAACTGAGAAGTGGTCTGTGGTCACCACCTGCAGAACCACTCCTTTATTGGGGGTGTCTTGCTAATTGCCTATAATTTCCACTTTTTGTCTATTCCATTTGCACAACAGCATGTGAAATTTATTATCAATCAGTGTTGCTTCCTAAGTGGACAGTTTGATTTCACAGAAGTGTGATTGACTTGGAGTTACTTTGTGTTGTTTAAGTGTTCCCTTTATTTTTTGAGCAGTGTATATATATACACACTTTTTTCTCACAAAAGTAGCGCACTGGGCCTTTACCTGTCCTTTATTAGTGGACAGATATAGCCGGCTATAGCATGGGCCAAAAAAAGTGCAGCACCCCCACCCGCAAACATATTCCCGTGGCTATGGACGCACTTGATATTGTGTGCCGAGCAGAGAATCAGAGATGAAGGGCGGCATCAGGCACACATTGATATATAGCCTAATAAGCAACTAATTTTAAAACACTGAAGTATTGAAATTTCATAATTTCCAAATGACTGTGCATTCGGAAAGTATTCAGACCCCTTGACTTTTTCCACTTTGATATTTTCAGGCTTATTTTAAAATTGATTCAATTAATTTTCTTCCTCAATCTAAACAATACCCCATAATGACAAATTGAAAACAGGTTTTTTGAAGTATTCAGACCCTTTGCTAAGAGACTCGAATTTGAGCTCAGGTGCATCCTGTTTCCAATGATCATCCTTGATGTTTCTACAACTTGATTGGAGTCCACCTGTGGTAAAATTACATTGATTGGATATGATTTGAAAAGGCGCATCCTGTCAATATAAGGTCCCACAGTTGACTGTGCATGTCAGAGCAAAACCAAGCCATGAGGTCGATGGAATTGTCCGTAGAGCTCCGAGATAGGATTGTGTCGAGACACAGATCTGGGGAAGGGTACCAAAATATTTCTGCAGCATTGAAGGTCCCCAAGAACACAGTGGCCTTCATAATTCTTAAATGGTAGAAGTTTGGAACCACCAAGACACTTCCTAGTGCTGGCCGCCAGGCCAAACTGATCAATCAGGGGAGAAGGGCCTTAGTCAGGGGGATGACCAAGAACCCGATGGTCACTCTGACAGAGCACTAGAGTTCCTCTGTGGAGATGGGAGAACCTTCCAGAAGGACAACCATCTCTGCAGCACTCCATCAATCGGGCCTTTATGGCAGAGTGGCCAGACAGAAGCCACTCCTCAGTAAAAGGCACTACAGCCCTCTTGGAGTTTTCCAAAAGGCACCTAAAGACTCAGACCATGAGAAACAATATTCTCTGGTCTGATGAAACCAAGATTGAACTTTTTGGCCTGAATGCCAAGCGTCACATCTGGAGGAAACCTTGCATCATCCCTACAGTGAAGCATGGTGGTGGCAGCATCATGCTGTGGGGATGTTTTTCAGCGACAGGGACTGGAAGACTAGTCAGGATCGAGGGAAAGATGATCAGACCAAAGTACAGAGAGATCCTTGATGAACACCTGCTCCAGAGCGCTTAGGACCTCATACTGAAGGCGAAGGTTCACCTTCCAACAGGACACACAGCCAAGACAACGCAGGAGTGGCTTTGGGACAAGTCTCTGAATGTCCTTGAGTCTCCCAGCCAGAGCCCGGACTTGAAACCGATCGAACATCTGTGGAGAGAACTGAAAATAGCTGTGTAGCAACGCTCCCCATCCAACCTGATGGAGCTTGAGAGGATCTGCAGAGACGAATGGGAGAAACTCCCTAAATACAGGTGTGCCAAGCTTGTAGCGTCATACCCAAGAATACTCGAGACTGTAATCACTGCCAAAGGTGCTTCAACAAAGTACTGAGTAAAGGGTCTGAAAACATATGTAAATGTGATAGTATTATTTTTTTTTTATATAAATTTGCAAAATGTTTAAAAACCTGTTTTTGCTTTGTCATTATGGGGTATTGTGTGTAGATTGATAAAAAAAATACATTTTAGAATAAAGCTGTAACGTCACAAAATGTGGAAAAAGTCATACGAAGACTTGAGGATGTAATCGCTGCCAACGGTGCTTCAATAAAGTACTGAGTAAAGGGTCTGAGTACTTATGTAAATGTGAGTTTATTTGTTTAAATAAATTTGCAAAAAAAATATTTTTTAAATGTTTTGTCATTATGCGGTATTGTTTGTAGTTTGATGAGGGGGGAAAATGATTTAATCCATTTAAGAATAAGGCTGTAACGTAACAAAATGTGGAAAAAGTCAAAGGGTCTGAATACTTTCCGAATGCTCTGTACATGACCCTCTCCTGGACTAGATGATTAAAAAAAAGCTAAACCCTATCCTTGACTGGAATTGAAAAAGTATGACCCTCCCCCATTTTCCTCCAGGTACCCATTCTGTACATTTCGATCCATCCCTTATCGAGTAGCCAATCAGCTTAAATCCAATGGTTTTCTCATACTGGAAATACATATTGCACCTCACACAATTATCTGTCCGGTATGTCGTTGTAAAGGGTCCATTCTACTCAGGAGCACTTCTAATTTCTAAATCCACAGAGTTTACACACAGAGGAGTTTTGCTGCTCTTTTTGCGGCCCTTATAGTGGCCCATAAGCTTAAATCCAATTGTTTTTCCATATTGGACATAGTGCCTTAGGGAAGTATTCAGACTCCTTTACTTTTTCCACATTTTGTTAGGTTACAGTCTTGTTCAAAAATGTATCAAATAGTCCCCCCCCCTCAATCTACACACAATACCCCATAATGACAAAGCAAAAACTGTTTTTGACATTTTTGACATTTTTTTTTTACTGAAATCATATTGACATAAGTATTCAGACCATTTACTTAGTTTTTTAAAGACTCAAGTATGACACTACAAGCTTGGCACTCCTGCATTTGTGGAGTTTCTCCCATTCTTCTCTGCAGATCCTCAAGTTCTGTCAGGTTGGATGGGGAGCGTTGCTGCACAGCTATTTTCAGGTCTCTAGAGATGTTCGATCGGGTTCAAGTCCGGGTTCTGGCTGGGCCACTCAAGGACATTGAGACTTGTCCCGAAGCCACTCCTGCATTGTCTTGGCTGTGTGCTTAGGGTCGTTGTCCTGTTGGAAGGTGAACCTTTACCTCAGTCTGAGTTCCTGAGCGCTCTGGAGCAGATTTTCATTAAGGATCTATACTTTGCCTTGATCCTGATTTGTCTCTCAGTCCCTGCCGCTGAAAAACATCCCCACAGCATGATGCTGCCACCACAATGCTTCACCGTGGAGTTGGTGCCAGGTTTCCTCCAGACGTGACTCTTGGCATTCAGTCCAAAGACTTCAATCTTGGTTTCATCAGACCAGAGAATCTTGTTTCTCATGGTCTGAGAGTCTTTAGGTGCCATATCTCAAGACTGGCCAATAAAAAGACTGGACAGAGGACCTCTGCCTAGAAGGCCAGCATCCCGGAGTCACCTCTTCACTGTTGACGTTGAGACTGGTGTTTTGAAGGGTAATCTCTTCATAGTCATGAAGCTGCCAGTTGAGGACTTGTGAGGTGTCTGTTTCTCAAACTAGACACTCTAATGTACTTGTCCTCTTGCTCAGTTGTGCACCGGGGCCTCCCACTCCTCTTTCTATTCTGGTTAGTGCCAGTTTGTGCTGTTCTGTGAAGGGAGTAGTACACAGCGTTGTACGAAATCTTCAGTTTCTTGGCGATTCCGCCCATGGAATAACCTTCATTTCTCAGAACAAGAATAGACTGACAAGTTTCAGAAAAAAGTTATTTGTTTCTGGCCATTTTGAGCCTGTAATCGAACCCACAAATGCTGGTGCTCCAGATACTCAACTAGTCTAAACAATGCCAGTTTGTATTGCTTCTTTAATAAGAACAACAGTTTTCAGCTGTGCTAACATAATTGCAAAGGGGTTTTCTAATGCTCAATTAGCCTTTTAAAATGATAAACTTGAATTAGCTAACAACATGTCATTGGAACACAGGAGTGATGGTTGCTGATAATGGGCCTCTGTACGCCTATGTAGACATTCCATTAAAAACAAAAATCTGCCGTTTCCAGCTACAATAGTCATTTACAACATTAACAATGTCTACACTGCATTTCTGATCAATTTGATGTTATTTTAATGGATGAAAAAATTTGCTTTTCTTTCAAAAACAAGAACATTTCTAAGTGACCCCAAACTTTTGAACGGTAGTGTATTTCAGTTTTATATTTAATTTATTTGCAAAAGTTTCTAAACCTGTTTTCGCTTTGACATTAGGGGGTATTGTGTAAAGATTGCTGATTTTTTAAATCAATTTTAGAATAAGTCTAACAAAATGTGGAAAAAGTCAAATGGTCTGAATACTTTCCGAAGGCCCTGTACATATTGCCATTTTCTGTATATTGTGTTGCAGTTAAAGGGTTGTCCATTCTACTCAGGAGCACCTGTAGTTTCCAAATCCACAGAGTTTACACCCTCAAGGGTGTCACTGCTATCGTTGTGGCCTTTTAAGAGTGGGAAATCAGTTTACATCAATATATTTGCATAGTAGATAGCTAGGTTTTATTTACACATACATGTTGCACAATAGATCAATAACTAAACTATTTACACAGAAATGTACTATAAAACAGCTGGAATAATAGCACACAAAAAAACAACAGCAAAACCTACAATAATCAGACTTAGGAACTAGTACTTATTAATCAGGGCTGGTTCAACCTGCTCTTAAGGACCCACAGGGTGTGCAAGCCTTTGTTCAAGTCCAGTTCTGCATACATGTTTCTACTAAAAAGCTGATTAGTTGTGCCAGGTTTGGTAGAACGGGGCTTGAACATGAAGCCACCCTTGATACAAAATGCTAACATCATAAACTGCTTGGAAAAAGATAAGTCTTTAGACAAGTACAAAAGTCCTAAAATCTATGCATTCAAACTTTTGCTAATACATTTCATAAGTAAAACTTAATATTCTGAATTTGGAAACTAGAAGTGCTCTTGAGTATTTAACCTTTATTTAACTAGGAAAGTCAGTTAACAACAAATTCTTATTTACAATGACGGCCTATTAAAAGGCAAAAAGCCTCCTGCGGGAACGGGGTCTGGGATAATAGATTTTTTTTAAAAATACAAATATAGTACAAAACACACATCACAACAAGAGAGACACCACAACACTACATAAAGAGAGACCTAAGACAACAACAATAGCATGGTATCAACACAACATGGTAGCAACATAACATGGCAGCAGCACAACATATGGTACAAACATTATTGGACACAGACAACAGTACAAAGGGCAAGAGGGTAGAGAGAACAATACATCACACGAAGCAGCCACAACTGTCAGTAAGAGTGTCCATGATTGAGTCTTTGAATGTAGAGATGGAGATAAAACTGTCCAGTTTGAGAGTTTGTCGTTCCAGTCGCTAGCTGCAGCGAACTGAAAAGACGAGCGATCCAGGGACGTGTGTGCTTTGGGGACCTTTAATAGAATGTGACTGGCAGAACGGGTGTTGTATGTGGAGGATGAGGGCTGCAGTAGAAATCTCAGATAGGGAGGAGTGAGGCCTAAGAGGGTTTTATAAAAAAGCATCTACCAGTGGGTTTTGCGATGGGTATACAGAGATGACCAGTTTACAAAGGAGTATAGAGTGCAGTGATGTGTCCTATAAGGGCCTTATGATTAACGACCCATGGTGTAATCACAACAACATACAGGAACTCAAGTCCTTTTGTTCACCTGACCTAGAATTCCTTACAATTAAATGCCGACCGCATTATCTTCCAAGAGAATTCTCTTCGATCCCTGAACTAAATGCCCCCCCCTTTTCCCTCCAAACGTAACGATGGTCACTATGGCGAAACAGTTCTATTTTTGTTTCATCAGACCAGAGGACATTTCTCCAAAACGTACGATCTTTGTCCCCATGTGCAGTTGCAAACCGTAGTCTGGCTTTTTCATGGCGGTTTGGAGCAGTGGCTTCTTCCTTGCTGAGCGGCCTTTCAGGTTATGTCGATATAGGACTTGTTTTACTGTGGATAAAGATACCTTTGTACCTCTTTCCTCCAGCATCTTCACAAGGTCATTTGCTGTTGTTCTGGGATTGATTTGCACTTTTCGCACCAAAGTACGTTCATCTCTAGGAGACAGAACGCGTCTCCTTCCTGAGCGGTGTGATGCCTGCGTGGTCCCATGGTGTTTATACTTGCGTACTATTGTTTGTACAGATGAACATGGTACCTTCAGGCGTTTTGAAATTGTTCCCAAGGATGAACCAGACTTGTGAAGGTCTACACTTTTTCTGAGGTCTTTGCTGATTTCTTTTGATTTTCCCATGATGTCAAGGAAAGAGGCACTGAGTTTGAAGGTAGGCCTTGAAATAAATCCACAGGTATACCTCCAATTGACTCAAATGATGTCAATTAGCCTATCAGAAGCTTCTAAAGCCATGACATAATTTCTGGAATTTTCCAAGCTGTTTAAAGGCACAATCAACTTAGTGTATGTAAACTTCTGACCCACTGGAATTGTGATTCAGTGAATTATAAGTGAAATAATATGTCTGTAAACAATTGTTGGAAAAATTACTTGTCATTCACAAAGTAGATGTCCTAACAGACTTGCCAAAACTATAGTTTGTGGTTGAAAAACGAGTTTTAATGACTCCAACCTATGTGTATGTAAACTTCGACTTCAACTGTATGCAATGCTGTTCATTGACTACAGCTCAGCATTTAACACCATAGTACCCTCGAAACTCATCGTTATGCTCGAGACTCTGGGTCTCGACCCCCCCCCCCCGTGCACTGGTTCCTGACTTTGACGGGCGCCCCCGGTGGTGGGAAACAACATCTCCACCCTGCTGATCCTCAACACTGTGGCCCCACAGGGTGCGTTCTCAGCCCTCTCCTGTACTCCCTGTTCACCACATGACTGCATGGCCATGCACGTTTCCAACTCAATCATCAAGTTTGCAGATGACACTAACAGTGGTAGGCCTGATTACAAACAACAACGAGACGGCCTACAGGGAGGAGGTGAGTGCCCTCGGAGTGTGGTGCTCCACATCAACAAAACAAAGGAGATGATCGTGGACTACAGGAAACAGCAAAGGGAGCACCCCCCCATCTAAATCGACAGGACAGTAGTGGAGAAGGTGGAAAGTTAAGTTCCTCGGCGTACACATCACGGTAAACCACACAGACAGCGTGGTGAAGAAGGTGCAACACGCGCCTCTTCAACCTCAGGAGGCTGAAGAAATTTGGCTTGTCATCTAAACACTCACAAACTATTACAGATGCACAATCGAGAGCATCCTGTCGGGCTTGTATCACCGCCTGGTACGGCAACTGCTCCGCCCACAACCGTAAGGCTCTCCCAGAGGGTAGTGAGGTCTGCACAACGCATCACCGGGGGCAACACTACCTGCCCTCCAGGACACCTACACCACCCGATGTCACAGGAGGCCATAAAAATCATCAAGGACAACAACCACCCGAGCCACTGCCTGTTCACCCCGCTATCATCCAGAAGGCGAGGTCAGTAGCAGGTGCATCAAAAGCAGGGACCGAGAGAACTGAAAAACAGCTTCTATCTCAAGGCCATCAACTGTTAAACAGCCACCACTAACATTGAGTGGCTGCTGCCAACATACTGACTCAACTCCAGCCACTTTAATGATGGAAATGATGGAAAAATATATCACTAGCCACTTTAAACAATGCTACTTATTAATATAATGTTTACATACCCTACATTACTCAACTCATATGTATATGTTATATACTGTACTCGATATCATCTACCTGCATCTTTATGTAAATACATGTATCACTAGCCACTTTAAACTATGCCACTTTGTTTACATACCCTACATTACTCATCTCATATGTATATACTGTACTCGATACCACTCTACTGCATCTTGCCTATGCGTTCTGTACCATCACTCATTAATATATCTTTATGTATCATATTCTTTATCCCTTTACATTTGTGGTGTAAAGGTAGTAGTTTTGGAATTGTTAGGTTAGATTACTCGTTGGTTTATTACTGCATTGTTTGGAACTAGAAGCACAAGCATTTCACTACACTCGCATTAACATCTGCTAACCATGTGTATGTGACCAAAGAAAATATGATTTGATTTGAGGTTGTTGGCCAAGATCTCGCGATACATGGCCCCATCCATCCTCCCCTCAATACGATGCAGTCGTCCTGTCCCTTTGCAGAAAAGCATCCCCAAAGAATGATGTTTCCACCTCCATGCTTCACGTGGGATGGTGTTCCTGGGGTTGTACTCATCCTTCTTCTTCCTCCAAACACGGCGAGTGTATTTTAGACTAAAAAGCTCTATTTTTGTCTCATCAGACCACATGACCTTTCTCCATTCCTCCTCTGGATCATCCAGAGGTCATTGGCAAACTTCAGACGGGCCTGGACATGCGCTGGGTTGAGCATGTGTATAATTTTATTTAGCATTGTTTGCGGTTTTCTTTGTCTTTCCTTTTTTCTCTTTAATTCATTCTCTGGTTGTTGGTGCGTTGGTGGGTTCTTGGTGGTGGGGAATGGAATGAATTGTATTTTATTTTTAAATGTTTCTTCCTGGCCAAAAAAACGTGACTGTGGGAGGGGTCTCGAATGGTTGAGGGACAGCTATTGGGGAACTGTGGGGGGGGGGGCTTGGAGGGTTCAGGTTCACGTTTTTTGGCCTGGTGGTAGATCGGTCAACATGCCCTTGAGCAGGGCATTGATCCTGGATGCTTCTGTGTTTCGCTCTGAATGGGAATCTGTTGGATGACTGGTATGATAGTTATTGAGCGGCTTCACTGCAAGTATATTGTATGTTTAGAATATTCAATAATAATTTTAAAAAATTTAAAAAATGCAGTAGATGGTATAGAATACAGTATATACATATGAGATGAGTAATGTAGGATATGTAAACATTACTAAAGTGACGTTTATTTAAGTGACTGGTGATCCCTGAGATGTTATTACCTACCCTCACCAGCGGGTGACAGGGCGGGGTCGAGACCCAGGGTCTCGGATAAGGATTGATTGAATATGTCCGTAAACACCACCAGCCAGCTGGTCTGCGCATGCTCTGAGGACGCGGCTGGGGATGCAGTGCAGGTGTTTGTACACATGCATACCTCCTTCCCTCAGTAAGAGCATTGAAGATGGGTCGTAGCTGGGTCTTCCAGCATGACAATGACCACAACACACAACAGCCGGGCAACTAAGGAGTGGCTCCGTAAGAAGCATCTCAAGGTCCTGGAGTGGCCTAGCCAGTCTCCAGACCTGAACCCAATAAAAATCTTTGGAGGAGCTGAAAGTCCGTATTGCCCAGCGACAGCCCCGAAACTGAAGGATCTGGAGAAGGTATGGAGGAGTGGGCCAAAATCCCTGCTGAAGTGTGTGCAAACCTGGTCAAGAACTACAGGAAACGTATGATCTTCTGTAATTGCAAACAAAGGTTTCTGTACCAAATATTAAGTTCTGCTTTTCTGATGTATCAAATACTTATGTCATGCAATAAAATGCAAATTAATTACTTAAAAATCATACAATGTGATTTTCTGGATTTTGTGCTTACATGCTTTGTAAGTAGGACAACCTGCAAAATCGTATATTACTGTATATTATACTGGAAAAAATTCAGTTATAAATTCTTTTGTCTTAGTTAAAAATAAGTTGTCCTCCAGTAAACTTTGATCAAATTTCCAATATCTAAGTCCACGTGGAAAATATATAAGTTATGTGAATGCCAATTAGAAGATGATTCGATCGCATTCTGTCTCCTATTAAAACTTTTTAAACCTTTGATGCAAGAGAGAAAAAGACAAGAAAGTAGTCAAGACGACTAGCTTGATTAAGTCTCCATGTATATCTCACTAGGTCTGGGTTTTTTAGTCTCCAAATATCCACTCTTTCTAATGTATCCATAATATTTGTGATTTCCTTAAGCTCACGGTGATGATAGTTAGTAGAGTGATTACCTTTACGGTCCATTGAGGTACTTCTCACTGTGTTATAGTCTCCTACCATAATGATTAGATCATTTGTTGCCTGTAAGTTCAATAAATTGGTATAAATGTTTTCGAAAAAGTGCGGATCATCCTGATTTGGACCATATAAATTAATGAGCCAAATCACTTTTTCATCCACTTTCATATTCAAAAGGATCCACCTTCCTTGCGAATCATTCCTGACTATTTGCACATTCAGATCGAAATGTTTGAGTTCCTTTGTCCATGACAGAAAATTATTTCACCACCCCATTCATTTTCCCACGCAACTTCATATAAGGATGTAGAGTGAGTTTCCTTTAAACAGTATATGTTATATTCCTTTTCTTTTAGCCATGTAAAGACTGATCTTTTTTATAAATCTGCTAAACCATTACAATTATAACTGGCTATACTTATTTCACCCCTTACCATAACTAGATACTATTCTCAGTCTAAATTGACCATAATTAGTGCTTGTAAAGTTACTGCCATCAGAGGTATTATGAAGGTCAAAACTAGAGCTTTCAAATGTCTGATATTTAGAATTCAAGAAATAGGTTCTAGCAATATTTGTTTTATTCCCTTGCCTGTTTGCCTGTGAGCAAATGCCACAGATGTTAGAAAATTGAGACAAGATATTATGTGTGAAGAAAATCTGAGTAGGTTGATGTGTATGCTATTGGATGTGATATAGTGATGTCTTTATAAGAGTAAGACTATAATCTGTGATGTCCAAATAAATAATAACTCTGCCAATTTGCATGGTTGAGTGTCTATGTGTGTAACATGTAGTGCGTACAGTGGGGCAAAAAAGTATTTAGTCAGCCATCAATTGTGCAAGTTCTCCAACTTAAAAAGATGAGAGAGGCCTGTAATTTTCATCATAGGTACACTTCAACTATGACAGACAAAATGAGAAGAAAAAAAATCCAGAAAATCACATTGTAGGATTTTTTATTTTTTTAAATACTTATTTTCCACCATAATTTGCAAATAAATTAATAAAAAAATCCTACAATGTGATTTTCTGGATTTTTGGATTTTTATTACTTGGTTAAAGCTTCTCTAGTGTCCGTGGGTTATTTAATCTGAAAAATAAGAACCTAACAGTAGTGTTCAAATTTTGTGATGATCGGTCGGGGACCCTTGGTCTTGTCGCTCCAAGTCTGTGTACTCGGTGGAAAGTCACCTTGTTTACAGTCTCTATAGAAAGTTTCAAGGCGGATTGCATGAATTCTCTGATCGCGCCCTCTGGATTATTGGATTCGTCCTCAGGAATCCCATAAAAAAATAGATTTTCACGCATGCTACGACTTTGTATGTCTACTCCTTCATCACCCTGTTTTCCCTGAGTAGACAATCCATGTTGGAATCGTAGATTTTTACTTTGGCTGTGAGTGTCTTGTTTTCTCTTTGGAGCGTGAGAATTACACTCTGGCTGAACTCCAAACTCCCCCTCAGCCCTGCTACCTCCTCACACAACTTTTCCAGTGTTGCATGGATTCCAGCCAGAGCACTAGCCTCTACCTCAATGGTAAGTAAATCACCTGTGTCTGTAGATGAATCTGTTTTTCTTTTTTTTGTCGGGCTAAAGTTATTTTGTGAGGTGGTCGCATCTTTCTATGAAGGAGTATATTGTTCCTCCATAGCGTAAAGCTGTTGGTACTCTTCGATTTCCCTCAGGATCTCCTTAGTATCCAGATTGGCTCTTTACTGCAACCAGTTGTTTTACGAAAAGATAACAATGAGTCTTTCCTACAACGACGACAGGTGTCTGTAGTACAGCCAGCTAGCACTCGCGGAATCCACGCAAAAAAATGTCTATCTACTGCATGCTTGAGCTATATTGTTGATGTAAATTGAGAAGAGCGTGGGGCCTAGGATTGAGGCTTGGTGACAGGCAGTGGCGGAGACAGCAGATGTTCTGAATTTATACACTGCACTCTTTGAGAGAGGTAGGTAGCAAAACAGGCCAAAGACCCTCAGAGACACCAATACTCCTTAGCAGGCTCACAAGAATGGAATAGTCTACAGTATCAAAAGCTTTGGTCAAGTAAATAAAAATATCAGCACAACATTGCTTAGTCAGGGGCATT
The DNA here is from genome assembly GCF_002910315.2 of Salvelinus sp. IW2-2015. Taxonomy (NCBI): domain Eukaryota; kingdom Metazoa; phylum Chordata; class Actinopteri; order Salmoniformes; family Salmonidae; genus Salvelinus; species Salvelinus sp. IW2-2015. The sequence continues at coordinate 20,859,792 of NC_036874.1, read as the reverse complement.
TAGGACCTTTAAGGTTGCCGTGACACATCCATAACCTGAGTGGGAAACAAGATTGCATACCAGAGAAAATACTATAGACATCAAGAATGCCAATCAGTTGATATTTGACAAGTTTTTCCAACACTTTTGATAAACTGGGCAAAATAGAAATTGGCCTATAACAGTTAGGATCAGCTTGATCTCCCACTTTAAATAAAGGATGCACTGTGGTTGCCTTCCAAGCAGTGGGAACCTCCCCAGAGAGGAGACAGGTTAAAAAGGTCAGAGATAGGCTTGGTGACGATAGGGGCAGCAACCTTAAAGAAAAAAGGGTCTAAACCATCTGACTCAGATGTTTTTGGAGGTCAAGTTTAAGGAACTCCTTTAGCACCTCGGACTCAGTAACCACCTGCAGGGAGAAACTTTGTAGTGAGGCAGGGAAAAAAGAGGGAGAAGCATCGGGGCTAGTCACATGAGAAGAGGTAGGAGATGAAGAAATGTTGGACGGGCAAGGAGACATGGCTGTCTCAAATAGGAATCCTGACTTAATGAAGTGGTGTTTAAAGAGCTCAGCCATGTGGTCCTTGTCAGTAACAACCATGGGCAGCTGTTAGGAGGGTTTATTCTCCAGGTCTTTAACCGTTTTCCATAACTTCTTAGGGTTAGACCCACAAAGAGAGAACTGCTTCTTAAAGTAAGTAACTTTGGCCTTCCGGATAGCTTGAGTGCACTTATTTCGAATTTGCCTGAACGAGAGCCAGTCAGCTGAGCATTTCGCCAAATGGAATTCTTGAGGTGGAGTAACTTTGCAAAATCACGGTCGAACCAGGGGCTGAACCTGTTTTTAATTCTCATTATCTTTATGGGGCATGTTTGTTAACAATACCACTGAAAATATAAAAAAGAAGGTCCAAGTGTCTTCGACAGAAGGGCTCAAGCTGATTCTATACCATTTTACAGAGGCCAGGTCACGAAGTAAGGCTTGCTCATTAAAGTTTTTTAGCAAGCGTCTATGACAAATCAGGACAGGTCGTTTCACTGAGCAGCCATTACGAACACAGGCTGTAAAATAGTGATCACTAAGGTCATTACAGAAAACACCAGACTGATACCRATCAGGATTATTTGTGAGGATAACATCYAGGAGAGTAGCCTTTTCTGGGTGTTTGGAGTCATACCTTGTGGGATTGGTGATAATCTGAGAAAGATTTAGGGAGTCCCATTGCTTTAGGACTTGGTCAGGTGGTTTAAGCATGTCTCAGTTTAGGTCACCTAGCAGGACAAATTCATACTTAGTATAAGGGGCCAGGAGAGAGCTTAGGGCATTTAAGGTACAGGCCGGTGCTGTTGGTGGACGATAACACCCAGCAACAGTCAACAAAGAGCTATTTGAAACTTTAATGCTTAAAACCAGCAAATCAAATTGTTTGGTGACAGACTTGGTCGAGACAACCAAGCACTGAGGTTGTACCTTGGTAAAGATTGCCACTCCACCAGCTTTGGGAGATCTGTCTTGCTGAAATAGGTTATAACCAGAAAGGTTAAGATCAGTGTTCAAAAAACTATTTCTTAACCATGTCTCAGTAATTACCAACACAWCTGGATTGGAGCTGTGAACCCACACTTTCAATTGATCCATTTTAAGCTTCTAGTGTTAATGTGCAGAAAACCCAGGCTTTTACGAGAGCAGAAATCAGTGAAGCAGATATCAGAGCATAATTGGGGCTAGCAACAGTAGATGGGCCAGGGTGTACATGCACATTTCCAGATATCATCAGCAGTAATACAACCAGGGCACTGCAGAGGACAGGGAGAGCTCTGCAGTGTTGATTTAGGACATTTGAATGTGCATTAGATGGCAACAAGATCATATTGTACAGCAACATTTTATCAGGTAACATGAATAAAAAGCCGTCAATAAGTGGTTAGAATAGAGAGTCAGAGTCTCGAGTGTGGGAACAAACAGTCTGTCCCACAGTTGGGTAAAGAACCAACTTCATAGTTAACAAAGCACGCAGGAGTCATGAGGCAAATAGCACAAGAAAAAAATATAGTGACTTGGGACTAGCTATTGTAAGTTCAGAGTTACTGCGACACAACATACGGCTACTTTTTAAAGTTGCAATTAATGTGTACACACACGAAAAACATTGTTGACCATTTAGGCTTTAACATTTTATGACATATCTTATAGAAATATGTAGTTCTTTGTAGGATAAGAAGTCAAAGATATTGATAATTGTGCTCATTTTTGCCCTAATTATTCCTTTACTAAGTATACAGGACGGGACTTTTATTCTGAAGTATTCCAAAAACCGTGACCCGGAACTAGTTAGTTATTCTTACCTGTTTCACAGCAGTGTTGTCTAGATTTTGGGTAGCTTCTCCAATAACCAAATTTAACGGCGGCAAGTGGCGCTGGTTAGTATATTTCACTCGTATCGTAATGTAATATTTACAACACTTATTTCTTCTTATAACATGTCTTTTGGGGAGCATTTTGCTAGCTATTTTAGCTACTTGTCGTGATACATTTGCTACGCTGCTAATTAGCAAGCTAGCTGCAATATGACTAACTAGCGCATCATCACTTCGCATGACATTGCGCATTGAATGCTATTCTAACCAGTGGTGTAAAGTACTTAAGTTAAATTACTTTAAAGTACTACTTAAATCGTTTTGGCTGGTATCTGTACTTTTTAGATTTGACACATTTTACGTCCCTACATTCCTAAAAAAAAAACTTTTTTACTCGATACATTTTCCCTGACACCCATTCGTTACATTTTGAATGCTTAGTAGGACAGAGAAATCGTCAAAATCACACTTATCAAGAGAGCATCCCTGGTCATCTACTGCCTCTGATCTTGCGGACTCACTAAACACATGCTTGGTTTGTAAATGACTTCGGAGTGTGTCCCTGGCTATCCGCCATAAAATTAAAACAATGTGCTATCTGGTTTGTTTATTAAAAGGAACTTGAAATTATTACTTTCGATACTTAAGTATATTTTAGCAATTACATTTACTTTTGATAAGTACTGTATATTTAACCAAATACTTAGTTTTTTACTCAAGTAGTATGTTCCTTTAGTCATTTTCTATTAAGGTATCTTTACTTTTATTAAAGTATGACAATTGTGTCTTTTCCACAAATGGTGCTAACTATAAAATGTGCATGTTAATTGAAAGATGTTAGTCAGCAAACCATGTTTTACACGTTTCTGCGCTAACCTGGCTAGTTTCCTAAACTCAGTCCACCTTGGGATCCCAAGGATTGCAGGTTTTGGTTTTTGCCTTAACACTACACAGCTGATACAACGCCTGATAATTCGTTTATTATTTGAATCAGTTGTGTAGTGTTATGGCACTCCTTGAGGTCCCGAGGACCGAGTTTGGGAAACCCTGCGCTAGACCCATAATAGCTGATGAACGCTCAACTCCGTTCTCTTAAATCGAGGCGAATGTTTGCTAGTAAAATGTATCAAAACTCAACTCCGCCTCGATAAGAGAACGGAGTTGAGCGTTCCTCAGCTAGCCCAATAATATACTATTTAACACACCGACAGCGTCATTGCGAAAAATAGTATGCAGCATCATCTGGATATGTATGTAACAAAAGTTCAACATTCACCTTCTGCTACCATTTCTGTCAAGCCGTCCACGCATACAGTTTGACGCATATGTTCGATAAATCCAATGTATGCACCACACCGAACGCACTGCCTTTGCAACGGAAACGCAGTGTTTCATTGGAAATGAGTGTAATTGTGGTGTACCAAAATGCAAGACGCTGTCGGTGTGTTCGAAGCGTAACCCTATAAAGGTGCGTACTAATTTAACCTTTCATTTGTTGAAAATTATTTCTTGCTGATATACAACATACATACCTTATGTTTCCAAAACCGTACCGTAAACGATGCATCATTAATAGGCGCTAAATGTAGTTAGCTTCTATGAATGGGCTAACCTGAGGCAAGGACCATATGTGGTGGTTAGTGATGGGTATGTACCATTTGTTTTCTCCTCAGATGGGAATCTAACAAGTCAGAGCTTTGGAGAAGTAATCATGGCTACCCAGCGCTCGCAGCCTCCATCCTTACGCTTTGGCCAGGTGGTCATAGGACCTCCTGGCTCAGGTAAAACCACATACTGCCGGGGGATGCAGGAGTTATTGAGTCACTTGGGAAGGAAGGTAGTTGTGGTGAACATGGACCCTGCAAATGAAGGGCTCCCATACCCCTGTGCCGTGAATATTTCAGAGCTGGTCACCCTAGATGACGTGATGGAGGGTTTGAAGTTGGGGCCCAATGGTGGACTCCTGTACTGCATGGAGTACCTGGAGGCCAATCTGGACTGGCTGGAAATGAAGTTAGAGGAACATAGTGACTGTTACTTCCTGTTTGACTGTCCTGGTCAGGTGGAGCTGTACACCCACCAGAACTCGGTGAAAAACATCTTTGCTCAGCTGGCCAAGTGGAACTTCAGGGTGAGATGGTTCAGGATTCTAAGATGTTTGTGCCCATTGGTGCTGGAATGTTGTGATTCCTAGTATGAATGATTCCCCAAAATAAACACTTAGTGTAGTATGTCAATCCATGCATGACACATTCAGTATCATTTAGGCTAACTTAAGAAATGTATTGTTTGCCACATTGATTGAGAATTTGGGGCTTTGACAAGTAGGCCTAGCTATTTGTATTGGGTGTTTATGGGCATGTGCTTTATTAGTGTTGAGTCATAGTGCCTATAGGTCGTGCTCATATCACTGGGTGAGTTCTATTAACCTGAGCAGCGGTGCACCAGTCAATGACTCGTGACATTAACGGTCAAAATCAGTGAGGGAGGAGCTCCCTTCTCAAATCACAGTGTGGTGCATTGTCCAGAAACGCATCTCTTTCCATAAAATATATGTTCGAATTTTTAAACTAGTTTTTATTGGGAAGGCAGATAGTGTTTTTATTAAAAGCAATCACTTTTGCTTTTAATAAAAGTAGAAGCCTACTCATTACTCCACATGCTTAATCTAGCCTAGGCTTTGAACAGGGCACCTGGCTCACGCCCGAGGGGGCAGCCCGTTTCCAAAACAAATGCAATCACTTTTCACCCTCTGCAAACTCACCCCACCGGGATAACCTGGGCCTGTTAGTTGAATCCCTGCACTGTCTCACTAACACTCCCTCTTTAAACACTCAGCTGACTGCAGTGCACCTTGTGGACTCTCATTACTGCGCTGACCCAGCTAAGTTCATCTCAGTGCTGTGCACCTCCCTGTCCACCATGCTGCACGTGGAGCTACCCCACGTCAACGTCCTCTCCAAGATGGACCTCATCGAGCAGTACGGCAAACTGGGTGAGATGAGACATCCTGGGTGATGATGAATATGGGCTTTGTATGGCTATATTCCCTCAGTTTCCCTCAGAAGTGTTTGATTTGACAGTTTGTCTTTAGCTGCGGGACTTGTTTCATTTTTGCACTTTCTCTGTCTCTGGGATAGCCTTCAACCTGGACTTCTACACAGATGTTATGGACCTGACATATCTGCTGGATCACTTGGCTGCTGACCCTTTCTTTAGGAAGTTCCTCAAACTAAATGAGAAACTTGCAGGGGTCATACAAGACTATGGCCTTGTCTCTTTTGTGCCTCTCAATGTGCAGGTGAGACTTTGCTGCTACCTTTAGAAGGTCACTGGTGCTTGGGCATCTGCTGTTTCTGGGTCATATTTATTATGGGACATGAAGTTCAGTACCTCCCTGTTTCATATATTTTTCTTCTGCTTTGTGCCTACTAGTGAACACAACCACAATACTTTGTCTAAACTCTAAATAAATACTGGTCAATTTTAGCAGGTGGGGTAAGGTTAAAACACTGTAGTCTCAACCTGGAGGATTAAGCTTGCATTTACATTTTTTGCCACTTAACCACTGACATCCTGCACTGTGCTTTCTCTCCAGGACAGGGAGAGCATGACACAGGTCCTGCGGACTGTGGACAAGGCCAACGGCTACTGCTTCGGTAACCTGGAGGAGAGGAACCTGCAAGCAATGATGTCAGCCGCTGTGGGAGCAGACTTCCAGTTCACCTCGTATCCTTTACTAACAGCTGCTATATTGATTTATGTGTTTGTTATTAAACCAGTCTATTCCACATGCTCAACCTATGAAACAAAGCAATTTTAAATGTCAAAAGTGTTAAAGGCCAGGTTCAGTCCAAAACTAGATTTTCCTGTGTGTTATTTATAAATAAATACAGAGTACCAGTCACAAGTTTGGACACCTACTCATTCAAGGGTTTTTCTTTATTTTTACTATTTTCTGCATTGTAGTATAATAGTGAATACATCAAAACTATGAAATAACACCATGTGGAATCATGTAGTAACCAAAAAAGTGTTAAACAAATCAATATCTTTTATATTTGAGATTCTTCAAAGTAGCCACCATTTGCCTTGATGACAGCTTTGCACACTCTTGGCATTCTCTCAACCAGCTTCACCTGGAATGCTTTTCCAACAGTCTTGGTGGAGTTCCCACATATGCTAAGCACTTTTTGGCTGATTTTCCTTCACTCTGCGGTCCAACCAGCTTCATTAAGTAGTCACCTGTAATGCATTTCAATTAACAGGTGTGCCTTGTTAAAAGTACACTTTTGGAATTTCTTTCAATGTGTTTGAGCCAATCAGTTGTGTTGTGACAAGGTAGGGTGGTATACAGAAGATAGCTCTATTTGATGAAAGACCAAGTCCATATTATGGCAAGAACTGCTCTAGTAAGCAAAGAGAAACGACAGTCTACCATTACATTAACACATGAAGGTCAGTCAATCTGGTAAATTCAAGAACTTCGAAAGTTTCTTCAAGTGCAGTCTTAAAAACCATCAAGCGCTATGATGAAACGGGCATTCATGAGGACTGCCACGGGAAAGGTAGACCCAGAGTTACCTCTGCTACAGAAGATACGTTCATTAGAGTTAACTGCAACTCGGACTGCAGCCCAAATAAATGCTTCCGAGTTCAAGTAACCGACACATCTCAAAATCAACAGTTCAGAGGAGACTGCGTGAATCAGGCTTTCATGGTCAAATTGCTGCAAAGAAACCACTACTAAAGGACACCAATAAAAAGAGACTTGCTTGGGCCAAGAAACACAAGCAATGGACATTAGACCGGTGGAAATCTGTCCTTTGGTCTGATGAGTCCAAATTTGAGATTTTGATTCCAACTGCCGTGTCTTTGTGAGACGCAGAGTAGGTGAACGGATGGTTCCCACCGTGAAGCATGGAAGAGGAGGTATGATGGTGTGGGGGTGCTTTGCTGGTGACACTGTCAGTGATTATTTAGAATTCAAGGCACACTTAACCAGCATGGCTAGCACAGCATTCTGCAGCAATATGCCATCCCATCTGATTTGCGCTTAGTGGGACTATCATTTGTTTTTCAACAGGACAATGACCCAAACACACCTCCAGGCTGTGTAAGGACTATTTGATCAAGAAGGAGAGTGATGGAGTGTTGCATCAGATGACCTGGCCTCCACAATCACGTGACCTCAACCCAATTGAGATGTTTGGGATGAGTTGGACCGCAGAGTGAAGGAAAAGTAGCCAACAAGTGCTCCTTATATGTGGGAACTCCTTCAACACTGTTGGAAAAGCATTCCCCAAGAAGCTGGTTGAGAGAATGCTAAGACTGTGCAAAAGGTGGCTACGTTAAATATTTGATTTGTTTAACACTTTTTTTGGTTACTACATGATTCCATATGTGTTACTTCATAGTTTTGATGTCTTCACTATTATTCTACAATGTAGAAAATAGTTAAAATAACGGAAAACCCTTGTAGGTGTGTTAACTTTTGACTGGTATTGTGTCGTGTCTTTGTCATCATTAAAGGTGAAGACTGTTATTTTATCAAATCAATTCTCAGTTATTATTATTACCTGATTAAATTAATCTTGTAAATTTATTTAACTAGGATGTCGGTGCACCACGGAAAATCTTCAGATTAAAGTTATAATTTTGCGAATATAACTCTTCAGATATTTTAATATCTGATCAATTAGTCTTTAATTAATTATTCTTTACCTCACGTGAGTCTCATTCCAATCGTCGTGAATTGTTGGTTATCTGCACGAACCCAGCCTAAACCATGAATCATCCATACACCGGTTGGCTTAATCATTTATTTATTAACTAACTAAATAATCACAGAAATGCATAAACAAACAAACAATAGATATTGGTTACTGACAAGGATAGGAAAGTCCCTTATTGGGCTAAACAAAAACAGTTTGGTTATAACACGATAGATTCAGAGAAGAGAATGGGTTTTGGGAAGGAAGGCTAAGGAACATTGGTCTTTATTGGACCTGGGAAGCTATTCTCACATAAATACATATGCTACTATCGATCGCTCATTCGGAAAAGCAATGCATTGTATTTACATGAAGCTGGTTATGTGAGGCTCTGGTTTGTCCTTTGTGGAATCTTGTCGTTGTGTGGTCACGTGGTCTGAGAGGTTCATCTCACTCTGGAGATTCGTCCATGTCAGTCAGTGTTCTCGTACTAGATTTGCGCATATGTTCAGCTTCAGTCTGATATATGCTAGTTTAGTATGCACTTCTTTAGGTGATCAATAGTTCAGAGTTCATACCATTTCATGTGTGGCGCAAGCTCTCATGTTTCCTGGCCTGTAGGGTTGAAATTAGAATGAGCCCTTTTTAAACATGAGGACAAATCCTCCCGTTATTTGGAACTCAGGTGACTTTGGGGGCTTTTATAGAAATGTAGAAAAGGGGTTGGTTCATAATTTCCAACCAATGCCTATTCACTTGGGGGTGGCTCCTGACTTAGTTCAACTTTAAAGGGAAGATGATTTTCTCATTTTAAAAGTTAACATCATATTACATCATTTTGCAAATAGTTTCATCTTTACTCATTCATTTTATACAATAATTAGATGCAAACCTCATAACTGAGGCACCTGTATAAACAGAGTTAGGGTAATGTGGCTATATTGCCTTTCATAAGGTCACAAACATGAAACAAAACGGACCGGGTCGTAGCTGGCTTCACCGACCGTTTACACATTCACCAAAATATGGATATTGTTCAGTTCTCAAATTCTGTGATGTTGTAGAAGTTCCTTTGTTCTACTGTGAAACTCTCTCCATACTGCATGGCCAGGGAGAGTCTCTATATGGAATTTATGGCGTGGGAGTTAAGTTGTAAAACTCCCCCTCCCCTCCTAACAGGAGAGGGGGTTGTTCACATCTCTGCTAGCCAATTCACTGAAAGGGCTGTAGGTGTGAATGACAACTGTACAATCATGACAACTGTATTTCAATAAAATAGTTCTGGTCCATTTAAAGGTGCAAGATTTCTTATTTTATTTTACCTTTATTTAAATAGGCAAGTCAGTTAAGAACAAATTCTTATTTTCAATGACGGCCTAGGAACAGTGGGTTAACTGCTTTGTCCAGGGGCAGAACAACAGATTTGTACCTTGTCGTCTCAGGGATTCGATCTTGCAACCTTTCGGTTACTAGTCCAATGCTCTAACCACTAGGCTGCCTGCCGCCATACCAGGCAGTGATGCAACCAGTCAGGATGCTCTCAGTGGTGCAGCTGTATAACTTGAGGATCTGAGGACCCATGCCAAATCTTTTCAATCTCCTGAGGGGGAATAGGCTTTATCGTGCCCTCTTTATGACTGTCTTGGTGTGTTTGGACCATGATAGTTTGTTGGTGATGTTTGCAGCCCCACTGCAGCCCCTTCGATGAGAATGGGGGCGTGCTCTGTCCTCCTTTTCCTGTTGTCCACAATCATCTCCTTGTCTTGATGACATTGAGGGAGAGGTTGTTGTCCTGGCACCACACGGCCAGGTCTCATCCTATAGGGAAGGAGGTCAGTCTCATCGTTGTCGGTGATCAGGCCTACCACTGTTGTCATCGGCAAACTTAATGATGGTGTTGGAGTCGTGCCTGGCCAAGCAGTCATGAGTGAACAGGGAGTACAGGAGGGGACTGAGCACGCACCCCTGAAGGGCCCTTGTGTTGAGGATAAGCATGGTGGATGTGTTGTTACCTACCCTTACCACCTGGGGGTGGCCCATCAGGAAGTCAGGGATCCAGTTGCAGAGGGAGGTGTTTAGTCCCAGGGTCCTTACTTAGTGATGAGCTTGGAGGGCACTATGGTGTTGAACGCTGAGCTGTAGTTAATGAATAGCATTCTCACATACAGTGGCAAGAAAAAGGTTATGTGAACACTTTGCAAATACATGGATTTCTGCATAAAGTGGTCATCAAATTTGATCTGATCTTCATCTAGGTCACAACAATAGACAAACAGTCTGCTTAAACTAATAACACACAAACAATTATACATTTTCATGTCTTATTTGAACACACTGTGTAAACATTCAGAGTGCAAGGTTGATAAAGTATGTGAACACTTGGATTTAATAACTGGTTGACTCTCCTTTGGCAGCAATAACCTCTTCTGTAGTTGCGGATCAGACCTGCACAATGGTCAGGAGGAATTTTGGACCATTCCTCTTTACAAGACTGTTTCAGTTTAGCAATATTCTTGTGATGTCTGGTGTGAGCTGTTCTCTTGAGGTCATGCCACAGCATCTCAATCGGGTTGAGGTCAGGACTCTGCCTGGGCCACTCCAGAAGTCGTATTTTCTTCTGTTGAAGCCATTTTGTTGTTGATTTACTTCTGTGTTTTGGGTCGTTGTCCTGTTGCATCACCTGACTTCTGTTGAGCTTCAATTGGCGGACAGATAGCCTAACAGTCTCCTGCAAAATGTCTTGATAAACTTGGGAATTCATTTTTCCGTCGACGATAGCAAGCTGTCCAGGCACTCAGGCAGCAAAGCAGCCCCAAACCATGATGCTCCCTCCACCATACTTTACAGTTGGGATGAGGGTTTGATGTTGGTGTGCTGTGCCTTTTTTTCTCCACACATAGTGTTGTGTGTTTCTTCCAAACAACTCAACTTTATTTTCATCTGTCCACAGAATATTGAACACCATTCTTGTTTAGTGTGTTCCAGAGCATGTTAGCATGTTTCTGTAAGTCTTTAGCTGACACTCTAGGATTCTTCTTTACCTCATTGAGTGTTCTGCGCTGTGCTCTTGCAGTCATCTTTGCAGGGTGGCCACTCCTAGGGAGAGTAGTAACAGTGCTGAACTTTCTCCATTTATAGACAATTTGTCTTACCGTGGACTGATGAACATCAAGACTTTTAGAGATAATTTTCGAACCCTTTCCAGGTTTATGCCAGTCAACAATTCTTAATCTTAGGTCTTCTCTTTTGTTCGAGGCATGGTTCACATCAGGCAATGCTTCTTGTGTATAGCAAACTCAAATTTTGTGAGTGTTTTCTGTAGGGCAAGGCAGCTCTAACCAACATCTCCAATCTCGTCTCATTGATTGGACCCCAGGTTAGCTGCCTCCTGACTCCAATTAGCTTTTGGAGAAGTCATTAGCCTAGGGGTTCACATACTTTTTCCAACCTACACTGTGAATGTTTAAATTATGTATTCAATATAGACAAGAAAAATACAATAATTTGTGTTATTTTAAGCACACTGAGTTTGTCTATTGATGTGACTTAGATGAAGATCAGATCAAATTTGATGACCAATTTATGCGGAAATCCAGGTAATTCCAAAGGGTTCATATACTTTTTCTTGCCACTAGGTGTTCCTTTTGTCCAGGTGGGAAAGGGCAGTGTGGAGTGTAATAGAGACTGCATCATATGTGGATCTGTTGGGGTGGTATGCAAATTGGAGTGGGTCTAGGGTTTCTGGGATAATGGTGAGCCATGACCAGCCTTTCAAAGCACTTCATGGCTACAGATGTGAGTGCTACGGGTCGGTAGTCATTTAGGCAGGTTACCTTAGTGTTCTTGGGCACAGGGACCATGGTGGTCTGCTTGAAACCTTGGTATTACAGACTCAGTCAGGGAGAGGTTGAAAATGTCAGTGAAGACATTTGTCAGTTGGTCAGCGCATACTCGGAGTACACATTCTGGTAATCTGTCTTGCCCTGAGGCCTTATGAATGTTGACCTGTTTAAAGGTCTTACTCACATCGGCTACGGCGAGCGTGATTACATGGTCGTCCGGAACAGCTGATTCTCTCATACATGTTTGTGTTACTTGCCTCGAAGCAAGCATAGAAGTAATTTAGCTTGTCTGGTATGGTCGTGTGACTGGGCAGCTCGCAGCTGTGCTTCCCTTTGTAGTCTGTAATAGTTTGCAAGCCCTGCCACATAAGACGAGCGTTGGAGCCGGTGTATTACGATTCAATCTTAGTCCTGTATTGACGCTTTGCCTGTTTGATCGTTCGTCGGAGGGCGTAGCGGTATTTCTTATAAGCTTCCGGGTTAGACCCGCTCCTTGAAAGCGGCAGCCCTACCCTTAAGCTCATTGTGGATGTTGCCTGTAATCCATGGCTTCTGGTATAGTTACGTTGGGGATGACGTCATCGAAGCACTTATTGATGAAGCCAGTGACTGATGTGGTGTATTTCTCAATGCCATCGAAAGAATCCTGGAACATATTCCAGTTTGTGCTAGCAAAACAGTCCTGTAGCTTAGCAGCTGCTTCATCTGACCACTTTTTTTATTGACTGCATGCTTTCTGCTTTAGTTTTTGCTTGTAAGCAGGAGGATATAATTATGGTCAGATTTGCCAAATGGAGGGCGAGGGAGAGCTTTGTACGCGTCTCTCTGTTTGGAGTAAAGGTGGATCAAGAGTTATTTTCCTTTTGGTTGCACATTTAACCTGCTGATAGAAGTTAGGTAAAATGGATTCAAGTTTCCCTGGATTAAAGTCCCCGGCTACTAGGAGCGCCAGCTGCACATAAAACCCGCCAACTGTATGTTCTTCATGTCGTCAACATAAGATATTAACGTTTTTAATGTCCCATTGGTAGGATATACAGTGGGAAGAACAAGTATTTGATACACTGCCGATTTTGCAGGTTTTCCTACTTACAAAGCATGTAGAGGTCTGTAATTTTTATCATAGGTACACTTCAACTGTGAATCACATTGTATGATTTTTAAGTAATTAATTTGCATTTTATTGCATGACATAAGTATTTGAATCACTACGCAACAGTAAGATTCGCTCTCACAGACCTGTTAGTTTTTCTTTAAGAAGCCCTCCTGTTCCTCACTCATTACCTGTATTAACTGCACCTGTTTGAACTCGTTACCTGTATAAAAGACACCTGTCTTCACACTCAATCAAACAGACACCAACCTCTCCACAATGGCCAAGACCAGAGAGCTGTGTAAGGACATCAGGGATAAAATTGTAGACCTGCACAAGGCTGGGATGGGCTACAGGACAATAGGCAAGCAGTTGGTGAGAAGGCACTGTTGGCGCATATTATAGAAAATGGAAGAAGTTCAAGATGACGGTCAATCATCCTCGGTCTGGGGCTCCATGCAAGATCTCACCTCGTGGGGCATCAATGATCATGAGGAAGTGAGGGATCAGCCAGTACTACACGGCAGGACTGTGGTCAATGACCTGAAGAGAGCTGGGACACACAGTCTCAAAGAAAACCATTAGTAACACACTACGCCGTCATGGATTAAAATCCTGCAGCGCACGCAAGGTCCCCTGCTCAAGCCAGCGCATGTCCAGGCCCGTCTGAAGTTTGCCAGTGACCATCTGATGATCCAGAGGAGGAATGGGAGAAGGTCATGTGGTCTGATGAGACAAAAATAGAGCTTTTTGGTCTACCTCCACTCGCGTGTTTGAGGAAGAAGAAGGATGAGTACAACCCCAAGAACACCATCCCAACCGTGAAGCATGGAGGTGGAAACATCATTCTTTGGGGATGCTTTTCTGCAAAGGGGACAGGATGACTGCACCGTATTGAGGGGAGGATGGATGGGGCCATGTATCGCGAGATCTTGGCCAACAACCTCCTTCCCTCAGTAAGAGCATTGAAGATGGGTCGHGGCTGGGTCTTCCAGCATGACAACGACCGGAAACACACAGCCAGGGCAACTGAGTGGCTCCGTAAGAAGCATCTCAAGGTCCTGGAGTGGCCTWGCCAGTCTCCAGACCTGAACCCAATAGAAAATCTTTGGAGGGAGCTGAAAGTCCGTATTGCCCAGCGACAGCCCCGAAACCTGAAGGATCTGGAGAAGGTCTGTATGGAGGAGTGGGCCAAAATCCCTGCTGCAGTGTGCGAACCTTGTCAAGAACTACAGGGAACGTATGATCTCTGTAATTGCAAACAAAGGTTTCTGTACCAAATATTAAGTTTTGCTTTTCTGATGTATCAAATACTTATGTCATGCAATAAAATGCAAATTAATTACTTAAAAATCATACAATGTGATTTTCTGGATTTTTGTCTCTAACAGTTGAAGTGTACCTATGATAAAAAATTATAGACATAGCACAAAACATTTCAGGAAAATTCTTGAAAATCTGAAGTTACATAAAAACACTTTTCTGACAATTAGAGGAGTTTAGAAAAAAGTAACAATGCATATAAACAAATTATTTTCTTTGAGAGACTAAAAACAAGTCTAGAGCGAAATGGAGGGGGAAAAACGGCAGTTAAGCAAATCGGTCTCATCAGTTGCTCGTTCTATCTATTAGATGGAGGTGTGAATGACATGAGGTCACTGGGGCACATTGACTGTCTCACTCTGTCCATCTGATCAGGGGTGAACAGCAACATGTCCGACTCGACTGGCTGTGGGAGACGACGCTTCCTCCCTACTTGCTTTGTAAGTAGGAAAACCTGCAAAATCGGCAGTGTTTCAAATACTTGTTCTCCCCACTGTATGTGCTCGTAGATTGTTTATTTTATTATCCAATGATTGTAAGTTGGCTAATTGGACCGATGGTAACGGCAGATTACCCACTCGCCGTCAGATCCTTCCATTGCACCCAGACCTACATCCCAGATATTTCTGTCTCTTTCTCCTGTGAATGACGGGGATGAGGGCCTTGTCTGATGTCTGGAGTAAATCCTTTGCGTCTGACTCGTTAAAGAAAAAATATTCTAGTACGGGGTGAGTAATCGCTGTCCTGATATCTGGAAGCTCTTTTCGGTCATAAGAGACTGTGGTAGAAACATTATGTACAAAATAAGTAACAAATAACGTGAAAAAACACATAATAGCACAATTGGTTAGGGGACCGGGAATTATCACTTAAATGGACCAATAAGAGTTCCTAACCCCTCTGCCAATAACAGCTAGTTTTCCCCTCCCCACTCAGACCACTCCCAGACAGTCCTAGCAAAATTCTTGCTTGAGAAATTAATCTTTGCTAAGAAGCTATTTTTGTTTGTTTTTATTTAAAATGGTCAAAAATAATCTGTAAGGTACTTAATTGTTACCCCAAAATTATTTGATATTGAGCTAAAAACTGCTGCATTTCGACTTTTTTTTTAAAGCAGTCTCAGCAAGTTGTGACAATTATTTGAGTTTGAATAGTGTGTTCTGCTGTAAACAGATCTGCCTGTAGAGTGCTGCTTAACATAGATGACTGGTCAACACTCCTAAGCTTTTCACTGTTGGTCTACACCTGTTGTTTAAGGTGCATGTGACGAGTAGCATTTTGTTTAGATTTTCTTACATTTTACCCCTAGAACTCTAGGAGTACAAGAGAGGTATGTTGAAGATGGTGAAAAGACCGTGGAGGAGGAGGTGATGGATCTGTAAATCGACAGACACCCATCAATGGATGCTGCTGACCTCGATGTTGCTTGCACTGGACCAGCAAAGGACCGACGGTACAACATTTGTACAGTGGAATTGGAGTGTGAAACGCAGCAAATGCTATTCTTCTTTCACTCTTTGACTGAACACGTAAATAACTTTTTTTTTATCTTGATATGGCTGCCTCTGGTTATATAGAGAGGAGAGAAGGGTGGAGAAGGGGTTAGAAGCATCAGTCTGCAAATAGAATCCAAATCAACTGCTTCTTACCCCACAGTCCAAGAATTGGATCAATCTGGGTTAAGAGTTTGAATTGATATATCCTTGGCTTTGTGGCTGGGTTATAATGCTAGTGTTAGTACAGACTACAGTGTGTTGTTTAGTTGGATGCAAATGTTGATCTCTTATTCTGCTAGTGAAAAAGATGGACAAATCCAGGAGCTCTGGACTACAGATAATTATTTATATATTGTAATGAGAAATACACTGGTGTGTGGGGCAGTTTGGTCAGCCCTTCAGTCTATAAGGTGTGTACATTGGGTATGAATCCCTTTGCAGATCAGCAAAATCAACTGTTAAATGTGTTTTTTACATTTCATGAATAAAGTTTGTGAAGAGTTGGTCTTACATACATGTACAGATGTGCCCTCTTGTGTTTGTATGGACCTATAGTGTATTAGGTGCAGACCAGGAGAGGGTGAGGTGGACTATCTCAAACTGAGCATCATCATCTCCCTATCTACCCCAGACCTGTGACACATTTAGATTAGGAAGAGGCAGAGATGGAGAATTCAGCGTGGAGCTTTAGTCAGATCAGCAGCATAGGTACTGGTCCCCTGATGCAGCTGTTCCCTTCATTTCTCTCCAGAATTTATTCAGGTAACTTTTGTTCTCCATAGGTGGCAGCTGATAGCCAACAGAAAGAAGCTCGCAGGCGGATTAAAACGAGAGACGTGTGCAAAATAGTAGGCAAGATTCTTAACCAAACCTGATTTAGATGCTCGCTTTAAGGATGTAAAATGATACACAGAGGTTTCAAATATACACTTATAACGACCTTGGTGTTTCATCTTTGTAACCTTCAGAAGCATTGGCATAACTGAGTCAGTAATTCACCTAGCTCATAGAGTAGAGCTGTTTTCAAAACATGAAATGGAGTTCTATCAAGTATTGGTCACACTTCAAGGTCTTGTTCTCAGTTGTCTGCCAACCTTTCAAAGATGTAGCTTAAATGGAACTAATGCTGCTGTACATCTAGAAAGGTGGAATTCATCTTGACTTTCATATGCTCAGAAAAGTTCATACCAGCAGTGTCCAGAGGCTTGTTGGGAAACCAATAAATAGATGAATGTGGATATGTTTTATCCATGGATAATTGCTTTCTTGTAAACCGTTATTCCATGTAAAAACAAGAACATTGGCAGTATATTGGCAGTCAAAACTAACCCTACTTAAAGACTCATCAATAAGTGCATCGATGACGTCTTCCCCACAGGGACCGTATGTACATACCTCAACCAGAAGCCATGGATTACAGGCAACATCCGCACTGAGCCAAAGGGTAGAGCTGCCGCAATGAGTGGGACTCTAACCCGGACTCTTATAAGAAATCCCGCTATGCCCTCCGACGAACCATCAAACAGGCAAAGCATCAATACAGGACTAAGATTGAATCATACTACACCGGTTCTGACACTCGTCGGATGTGGCAGGGCTTGCAAACTATTACGGACTATAAAGGGAAGCACAGTCGCGAGCTGCCCTGTGACAAAAGCCTACCAGACAAGCTAAATAACTTCTATGCTCGCTTCGAGGCAAGCACCACTGAAGCATGCATGAGAGCATTAGCTGTTCCGGATGACTGTATGATCACACTAGCCGATGTACGACCTTTAAACAGGTCAACATTCACAAGGCCGCAGGGCCAGACAGATCACCAGGGCGTGTACTGATCAACTGGCAAGTGTCTTGACTGACATTTTCAACTTGTCCCTGATTGAGTCTGTAATACCAACATGTTTCAAGCAGACCACCATAGTCCCTGTGCCCAAGAACACCAAGGTAACCTGCCAGAATGACTACCGACCCGTAGCACTTACGTCTGTAGCCATGAAGTGCTTTGAAAGCCTGGTCATGGCTCACATCAACACCATTATCCCAGAAACCCTAGACCCACTCCAATTTGCATACCTCCCCCAACAGATCCACAGATGATGCAATCTCTATTGCACTCCACACTGCCCTTTCCCACCTGGACAAAATAATCACCTGCGTGATAATGCTATTCATTGACTATAGCTCAGCGTTCAACACCATAGTGCCCTCCAAGCTCATCACTAAGTAAGGACCCTGGGACTAAACACCTCCCTCTGCAACTGGATCCTGGACTTCCTGATGTGCTGCCCCAGGTGGTAGGTAACAACACATACACCATGCTTATCCTCAACACAAGGGCCCCTCAGGGGTGTGTGCTCAGTCCCCTCCTGTACTCCCTCTTCACCCATGACTGCATGGCCAAGGATGACTCCAACACCATTAAGTTTGCCGACGACAACAGTGGTAGGCCTGATCACCGACAACGATGAGACAGCCTATAGGGAGGAGGTCAGAGACCTGGCAGTGTGGTGCCAGGATAACAACCTCTTCCTCAACTTGATCAAGACAAATGAGCTGATTGTGGACAACAGGAAAAAGAGGACCGAGCACGTCCCCATTCTCATCGACGGGCTGTAGTGGAGCATGTTGAGAGCGTCAAGTTCCTTGGTGTCCACATCACCAACAAACTATCATGATCCAAACACACCAAGTCAGTTGTGAAGAGGGCACGACAATGCCTATTCCCCCTCAGGAGACTGAAAAGATTTGGCATGGGTCTTCAGATCCTCAAGTTATACAGCTGC
This sequence comes from Salvelinus sp. IW2-2015, assembly GCF_002910315.2. NCBI lineage: Eukaryota > Metazoa > Chordata > Actinopteri > Salmoniformes > Salmonidae > Salvelinus > Salvelinus sp. IW2-2015. The sequence continues at coordinate 20,841,204 of NC_036874.1, read as the reverse complement.
ACCATCGAGAGCATTCTGACTGGTTGGATGACCGCCTGGTATGGCAACTGCTCGCCGTCCGACCGCAAGGCACTACAGAGGGTAGTGCATTTGGCCCAGTACATCACTGGGGCCGAGCTTCCTGCCATCCAGGACCTCTATACCAAGCGGTGTCAGAGGAGGGCCCTAAAAATGGTCAAAAACTCTAGCCACCCTAGTCATGGACTGATCGCTCTGCTACCGCACGGCAAGCAGTACCGGAGCGCCAAGTCTAGGTCCAAAAGGCTTCTTAACAGCTTCTAACCCCAAGCCATAAGACTCCTGAAAAGCTAATCAAATGGTTACCTGGACTATTACATTTGCACCCCCCATTTTTATGCTGCTGCTACTTTGTTTATTGTCCTTGCATAGTCTCTTTACCTACATGTACATATTACCTCAACTAACCGATGCCCCCGCACATTGACATTGATGCTGTACCGGTACCCTCTGTATATAGCCTCGCTACTGTTATATTATTGTTGCTCCTTAATAGTTTTTGTTGTTTAAACTTCAGTTTATTTTAGTCAATTCTTCAACACTTTTTCTTAGCTGCATTCTTGGTTAAGGGTGTGTTAAGTAAGCATTTCACTGTAAGGTCTACACCTGTTGTATTTGGTGCCTGTGACTAATAAAATTTGACTTGATAAAACACATGGCTGGTGAAGGAGACTGGGCCAAGCATAACTGGTCTAATGTGACAATATACCTTTATTTACAGTTATGTATACTGAACAAAACAATTTCAAAGATTTTACTGAGTTACAATTCATATATGGAAATCAGTCCATTCAAATAAATCCATTAGGCCCTAATCTATGGATTTCACATGACTGGGCAGGGGCGTAGCCATGGGTGGGCCTGCCCACACACTTGGGAGCCAGGCTTAATCAATCAGAATGAGTTTCCCCCCCCCACAAAGGGGCTTTATTACAGACATAAATACTCCTCAGTTGCATCAGCTCTCCGGGTGGCTGGTCTCAGATGATCCCCGTAGGTGAAGAAGCCGGATGTGGAGGTCCTGGGTTGGCGTGGTTACACGTGGTCTGCGATTGTGAGGCCGGTTTAACGTACTGCCAAATTCTCTAAAACGATGTTGGAGGCGGCTTATGGTAGAGAACTGAACATTAAATTCTCTGGCAACAGCTCTGGTGGATATTCCTGCAGTCAGCATGCCAATTGCACGCTCCTTCAAAACTTGAGACATCTGTGGCATTGTGTTGTGACAACTGCACATTTTAGAGTGGCCTTTAATTGTCCTCAGCACAAAGAGCTCCCGTGTAATGACCATGCTGTTTAATCAGCTTCTTGATAGGCCACACCTGTGAAGTGGTGGATTATCTTGGCAAGGGAGAAATGTTAACTAACAGGGATGTAAACAAATTTGTGCACTACATTTGAGAGAAATAAGCTTTTTGTGCGTATGGAAAAATTCTGGGATGATTTATTTCAGCTCATGAAACCAACACTATAAATGTTGCATTTTTATATTTTTGTTGAGTATAAATACAGTATAAATAGGACATCTAGGGTACTGTATTTGTTTTGAAGTTCCTTTCTGACCAGGAGATGGCACCAGTGTATCCAAATCCCCTTCCCTAGATCCCTTAAGAAATTATAATCCAGTTTTACAGGTGGCCAAAAAAAACTAAGTTAGGAGGGGTGAGGGCCACATTAAATCTGTGTTTCTGCACAACTGGCCCTGTGTCCGTTCTCTGGGATGGGAAGGCCCTGCATGTCTTCCAACGCGACAAGTGGCTTTGAGAGAACAGGGACAATTCTTTCCATCTCTCCTCAGACCTTTTGTCCTTAGTGAAAGGTCAAAGTCCTTCCAGGTTTTTCTGCTATAGTTCCCTGATATTAAAAATGCCCGTTTAAGATTGATATTTAGTATGGACCTCCTAGATAGATGCATCTTCTCATCAATTGGGGATGTAGGCGCAGACACAGATGGTGCTAACATTGGAAAAATAATGGCAGACTGTAGTACCTTGAAAGGCCGTATCCCGACTGCCATTATAATCAAATCAAATGTTATTTGTCATATGCGTCGATTACAACAGTGAAATGCTTACTTACAAGCCTTTAACCAACAATGCAGTTTTAAGAAAAATACAACAAAAAAAAGAAATAAAAGTTACAAATAATAAAGACCAGCAGTAAAATAACAATAGCGAGGCTATATAGAGGGGGTACCGGTACAGAGTCAATGTGCGGGGGAACCGGTTAGTTGAGGTAATATGTACATGTAGGTAGAGTTATTAAAGTGACTATGCATAGATGATAACAGAGAGTAGCAGCAGCGTAAAGGAGGGGAAGCGGGGCAGTGTAAATAGTCTGGTTAGCCATTTGTTTAGGAGTCTTATGGCTTGGGGGTAGAAGCTGTTAAGAAGCCTCTTGGACCTAGACTTGGCGCTCCGGTACCGCTTGCCGTGCGGTAGCAGAGAGAACAGTCTATGACTAGGTTGGCTGGAGTTTTTGACAATTTTTACGGCCTTCCTCTGACACTGCCTGGTATAGAGGTCCAGGATGGCAGGAAGATTGGCCCCAGTGATGTACTGGGCCGTAAGCACTACCATGTGTATTGCCTTGTGGTCGGAGGCTGAGCAGTTGCCATACCCGGCAATGATGCAACCCGTCAGGATGCTCTCGATGGTGCAGCTGTAGAACCTTTTGAGGATCTGAGGACCCATGCCAAATCTTTTCAGTCTCCTGAGGGGGGATAGGTTTGGTCGTGCCCTCTTCACGACTGGCTTGGTGTGCTTGGACCATGTTAGTTTGTTGGTGATGTGGACGTCAAGGAACTTGAAGCTCTCAACCTGCTCCACTACAGCCCCGTCAATGACAATGGGGATTCTCCTTTTCCTGTATTCCACAATCATCTCTTTTGTCTTGATCACGTTGAGGGAGAGGTTGTTGTCGTTACACCACACGGTCAGGTCTCTGACCTCCTCCCTATAGGCTGTATTGTCGTTGTCGGTGATGAGGCCTACCACTGTTGTGTCATCAGCAAACTTAATGATGGTGTTGGAGTCGTGGCTGGCCATGCAGTCATGAGTGAACAGGGAGTACAGGAGGGGACTGAGCACGCACCACTGAGGGGCCCCCGTGTTGAGGATCAGCGTGGCGGATGTGTTGTTACCTTCCCTTACCACCTGGGGGCAACCCATCAGGAAGTCCAGGATCCAGTTGCAGAGGGAGGTGTTTAGTCTCAAGGTCCTGAGCTTTAAGGGCACTATGGTGTTGAACGCTGAGCTGTAGTCAATTAATAGCGTTATGACATATGTGTTCCTTTTGTCCAGGTGTGAAAGGGCAGTGTGGAGTGCAATAGAGATTTCATCATCTGTGGATCTGTTGGGGGTGGTATGCAAATTGGAGTGGTTTTAGGGTTTTTTATATAATGGTGTTGATGTGAGCCATGACCAGCCTTTCAAAACACTTCATGGCTACAGACGTGAGCCTACAGGTCGGTAATCATTTAGGCAGGTTACCTTAGTGTTCTTGGGCACAGGGACTATGGTGGTCTGCTTGAAACATGTTGGTATTACAGACTCAGTCAGGGACAGGTTGAAAATGTCAGTGAAATCACTTGCCAGTTGGTCAGCGCATGCTCGGAGTACACGTCCTGGTAATCCATCTGGCCCTGCGGCCTTGTGAATGTTGACCTGTTTATAGGTCTTACTCACATCGGCTACGGAGAGCGTGATCACTGTCGTCCGGAACAGCTGATGCTCTCATGCATATTTCAGTGTTGCTTACCTCGAAGTGAGCATAGAAGTAATTTAGCTTGTCTGGTATACAAATCTAGAAGATGTTTTATTGTCATATACACCGAATAGGTGCAGTGAAATGTGTTGTTTTACAGGATCAGACACAGTATTACGCCAACCCTGGAACAAATTAGGGTTAAGTGCCTTGCTCAAGGGCACATTGGCAGATTTAGTTTTAGAGTACTGGGCAAAGTACCATCATTCATGAAGAGTGTGTTGTCGATGTGCTCTTGTCTGTGAAAGGGTTACTGTTAAATTCCACACTCCTCAAAAAGGCTCATTGCTCCCCGTCCTCTGTCATCTCAGTGAGAGGAATTAGTCGGGCGACTGGTCGTATATATGTTCGGTTCTTTACCTGGATCTCCACTGATCTAACACGACCATTGGTCCCAGGCATGATCTTTAGTGATACGGCCCACCGGCCAGGAGGCTTGAGGCAGCTGAGGGTCCACAATCATTATCACTTGGCCAGTTTCCAGACTGGCCATTTCTCTCCACCATTTCCCTCTGTGCTGTAGGCTTGGTAGGTAATCCCGAATGAATCGGGCCCAGAAATGGTCAGCCAAGATCTGACTGTGTTGCCACCGGCGTCTGCCAACGAGGTTGGTATCAGCATACATGACTTGATGAAGTGATGCATCTCGGCGTCCCATCAAGAGTATATTCGGTGTAACCGGATCGGGGTAAGCGATGTCTGCAGAGAGATATCCCAAGGGTTTGGAGTTCAGTATCCCTTCCACCTCTATCAGGACGGTACGCAAGACCGTTTCAGTGACAGTTTGGTCCCCCGAGGACGACTCGTAAGGCCGTCTTTACAGATTTCTCTCGCTCCCATGTTCCTCCAAAATGAGGAGCTCCTGGAGGGTTAAATTTCAATGAGATTTATTGGTCCATCAGCTGATCCTGGAGGCATGGCTTGGAAGGCTTCCTCCAACCTGGCTTCTCCTGCCTTGAAGTTTGTGCCCCTGTCAGCCAGGATCTCGTAGGGTTTCCCCCGTCGGGAGATAAACCGCCGCAGGGCCATGAGGAAGGCTTCAGTATCCAAACTCTCCAGTAGGTCCAGGTGGACACATCTAGTTGTCAAACACTTGAATAGAATGCCCCAGTGCTTTTCCACTCGACTTCGCTTGATCGTCAAGGGGCCAAAGCAATCTACTCCTGTTGACCAGAAGGGTGGTTTGAGGAGGTGCAAGCGAGCAGGGGGTAAATCTGCCATTTTGGGCACAGTGGCTCCGTCCCGCCATCTCTGACATTCTACACAGGCGTATTGATGCTTACAAATGGCTCCTCATCCTCCAAGTATCCAGTACTTAGGCTGAGGCTACTAGCAGTTTCATAATGTTGGCTCCCTCTTCTGGTTGCGTGAAGGATAAACCTGGGACTGCTGATGAGCTCATTGGGCCTGTCACCTACTGTCCCAGACCCTCCATTGGTGGCAGCCGGAATTGGATGAGAGCCCTCCCACCTGATGTTTGATGACTGGCCTGGCCCAGGCCATGGACGAGAGGAACGATTTGCCATGGTTGGTAATTGGTGGAAAGGCGAAGGAGTGATGCTTTGTCTAGATGAAGGAGGAATGCTAACTTGTGTCACTGGCATAGAGGGCGTTGGCGGAGCAGCCTGTCCCCCGTGCTCCGTGTTGGCTGTTGACCTTGGAGCCTCCGGGGACTGTGTGCCATGCTGTACCAGAGGAGCAGATTGGGAAAGAAAGGCAGACAGGTCAGGTCCATGTGGAGGGGTGGTCAGGTCAACTCCCTGTTCGTTCCTCTCCCTGTTCGTTCACTGAGACCATTCGTGCCTCCTCCAATTCCCTTCTTGCTTGGCGGTGCCGTCGCTGCTGTGCCAGGTCCTTGGCAATGAATTCCCGCTCCTGCAGAGCTCCTGCAGAGCTCTACGGACCTGCACATCCAATAGGTGACATCGTTCGTCAGCCTGTCGTTCCTCCTCAATCTGATGCTCAATTTCATCCAACGCTAGTAGTTTCATCCTCTCTCGTAGGACAGCGGTCTGTGAATCGCTGAGGGCTAGTGAATGGCGGCTGCCATGGCCACTTCCAAAGGGGTATCCACTGGTCGAACTCTCACTCTGTCTAGAGTGCCTCAACGATTTCCCTCAGCAATCCAGTTCATTAAGAAGTCAATAGGAATCATCCTTGAGTCATTTAGGCTCGTAACTATTTATCATAATCATGAGAAGAATAATACAAACAGTGATCGGTTATTCAATCTATAATCCCCATTTAGATTGATATCAGAATCGATCAGTTCAGCAAACAATGACGTTTCATATTTCACCCTTTCAAGTGTCTTAATATGTACATGTAATTTCATTACATATTAACCATATATCAATGGCATAATTGGCCTCTGATGATCTGTAGGGCCGTGATCATTGCCCATTCACATTACAACAATAGGTTTGAAGCGTGCTCTCCAAGCCCCGCTCCACGGTAATAACTATAAACAATAACTGATGGCCCACTCTCCCGATCGCAACAGATAGTTCAGATGAAAGGTAACAGATTCGGTGGACTTACGTGGATTCATGGGACGCACAGAATGGATTAGACGGAGTTAAGGAAGAGAAAGCAGTGAGATCGGCGATGGCGATTTCCTCCTTTTACGGAGTTGAGAGCTGTCGGACATTTCCACCTGACCTAATTAAAGCGCCCCTGGCCCAGCTGAGCAAGTGGCCAAGCATTAAAGGATTCTTCCACCAACTCCATGGGCCTTTTCTACAGTTACAGAGTAGCACTTCTGTCGAGAATTCCCTAGTGTGTGTAGTGTCATAGAGTGGCACCTCCTTCCTCAGCACACTCCAGACAATGTGTGTGTTTACGTGTGTATGTGTAACGGATGTGAAATGGCTAGCTAGTTAGCGGGTACGCGCTAATAGCGTTTCAATCGGTTACGTCACTTGCTCTGAGACTTGAAGTAGGGTTTCCCCTTGCTCTGCAAGGGCCGCGGCTTTTGTGGAGCGATGGGTAACGATGCTTCGTGGGCGACCGTTGTTGATGTGTGCAGAGGGTCCCTGGTTCACGCCCGTGTCGGGGCGAGGGGACGGTCTAAAGTTATACTGTTACATATGTGATGGTCTGGGACTGATCATCACTCTCAGGCTATGAGTGGGTGTGCCAGGGAGAATGTGAGGTTGAGTTGTGAATGTTTATACATGTGAGTGTGCCTCCTGACTGGCACTTACTGCCTTTTCCCTTAGCGCCCCCTGTACAACTGTGTTTGTGTATGGGGGAACTGTAGATTAACCTCACATTGATCAGAATATGGCTTAAATGCAACAACACATTACCCCCCCCCCCCCCCCTCCCCTCTTAAGAAATTGTGATACACTCAAAGTACAAGATCTAAAATGTTAATAAAAATGTGTTTTACATTTGACTCTGAGTAACTATTGATATGAGTGGGATTCCCCTCAGGGCAAGGTCAGGGTTGGCAAGCCAGCGTAGTTCAATGTTGGTGGCTGAGAAAGCTGTGTTCACTGCCCATCCCCCACACTCACAAGAGGAGCGTTTCTGCTAGCGCTGCTGCCGTTAGGAAAGAGAGACAGACCGAGAGGGGGTGGGTAGCGAATTAGTGTGAGGGTGCATTAGTAGTCTCGTTCTGGCTAAGTTTTCCCTGTAAAATTCTGAGCTAATATCAATTTTAGGCCCCAACTGGGTTTTGATATTTAGAACATGCTAACATGACCAGATTGTAGCTGATTTGTGTGACAACCTTATTTTTTGTTTCACTTCCTCATTCATTCTGGCGACCTCATCACATAGTATGCACTCCGCACACGATGACACATCGACACTGGTGAAATGCTACCCCTCAGTCCTGGCCCAGAGCAGGAGTCTTTCAACCAAACAATATTCATTGATCGTGGATACATCACAATGAAATAATGTATCTAATAGTTATTATTCACACTTCCAAATCATGAAACATGACCACTCAATCATCAGTTGCCTGCTTGACTGTCGCATGTTGAATTGTTCAAAAACAGTCGATAGAATGGAACAAAGCAACGATTAATGTTTTGAGAATCGTTGCATTTAAAACCCAAACACCACTTTATGAATGCAACCACTCTTGTGCCCTTATGCAATGTGAAAATGAACGAATCCACTCCGTGTTCCCACCTAGCTCAAATCCGTACTTTACTTCTGTCTGTACGGCTTAGTAAAATGGCTGTATCTCGCGGAGCCTCGTGCTGGTTCGCTCCGTTCCTTGCCTCTATTCTCGCTCACTAATAGAACCCCCGGAATATATGTCTGTTTATGCATCCCTGAGGTTTATTATTACGTGTCCAATTATTTTCACATCGGAATCAGGAGACAAAACCGGATTCGGTCCGGTGAAAGGGGTGGGAATGAGTCGGGACAAGGATAAATGGTTATAAACAATTATTTATATTCAATGCTAGCGTTTGATTGTGACTGACTCGCCGAGAGAGGGGGGTATTATGGCCGCTCAGGTCGCCAGCGCCGCCACTCTCAACACAAGTCCGCCTTCCGAACTAAAGAAACCGGATCGAGACCCAAATGAGGATTCTATACTGGGGGAAAAGCAGCAGGAAAACAAGCAGTCGGGATTAGAGCGCGGATCTCCGGGCCGGGGGGATCTGCAGGACGGGGCCGATGTTGGAAATGCAGGGGGAGGAGGGGAACCTGAGATGAAGAACGGGAACGGGAACCCTTCCAGGACTAATAATAATCAGAATGATTCCATCGGATCCGAGGGGAATAACCATCCCGGGATGGTACACCACCATGGGTCCGGTTTTCCTCCACCTTCTTATGGATACAGTCAACACTACGGCCGGGCCCCTTTTCATCAACATGGCGGACAACAAAGCCCTGGCATGGCAGCTGCTGCAGGTCCAGCCGTGCCGTCGAGTAATATGATGGACCCATATCAACCCAATTCGCACGACCATGGCTTTTCTAATCACCAGTTTAACAATTACAATCCATTCCCGAACAGAACTCCCCATTCTGGCCAAGGATACGGCATGAACCCCTCACGTAATACCCAGGCTCCGGCAGCTGGGGGACAGCCAGCTAACGTTAAACAGCAACCAGCAGGAGGACCCACAGCAATGGCTGCATCTTACAACAACCAGAGATATAATATGGGGAATCCACAGCCAACGTCTACCCCAACTCTCAACCAGCTACTAACTTCTCCAAGCTCCACGCGTATATATCCAAATTACCCATCTAGTGAATATAGTAATCAGGAAGGCGCTAGTAAGGGACCAACAGACACGGGCAGTAGCGGTCAGTATGGAGGGGGGAATCCGGGTTGGCAACAAAGGACCCATCATCCGCCGCCTATGAGCCCTGGAAGTACAGGGCAACCCCTAGGTAGAAGCCAGGTAAAGGCCAATGTTCCACCGAATCTTTATTGCTGTACATTTGGTGTAATCTTATGTATGTAGTTCATAAACGTAGCAGGCCAGCCATTGTTGCTTGCCAGTTTGCTTGCGAAGACACTCTAAAATGGCTGCCTCTCGTTTTTCCAACACCACCTCATTAAACAGTATTTATTTAGTTGGTATGAAATGTATCACTTGCAGGCAACTGTTCTTCGGTAATCCTCCTTATGAAATCAAACTTCGAACGTTCAGAAAATGGAGGCCCGAATCTCGAAAGAGGTGAAAAAGCTCTAAAGGCCTATATTCATTACTCTGACTTGTTTCTCGGCAGGGCGGTATACAACGTAATTAAACAGTTATTCCATAATATGGGTATTTCTTATAGTTTGTACTGGTAACGTCAGTCGTTTCGGAGTACAATTTAATGCTTATGAATAGACTATACATTTTTATGTCGGCAAGTCTGTTTTGATCATTATGGAAATTGTGAAGGAAATGCACAACACTTGCAAGCCCAGACCACTGATGTTGCCTAGACTCAAGTGTTCGTGTGTGTTTGAAAGTGATTTGAGGTGGACTGCACAAGTAACTAAATGATGTAAAATGCTACATTTTAATCAACACACACTGGCCTATGTATTTATGAAACGGTGTCATTTGGCGCCTCTGTTGCCAGGAACTGCTTCCCCCACCACATTCTGCTTGTAAACATTGGCCTAGTGATTTGTGTGACTGACTGCAGATTGCTTTTCTCTGGGATTTGAATTGTGGAGGTAAAAATCCTGCTGTCAAACCCAGTTGACAGTTGGTCTTGGTTTGACATGCTAGCTGAGATCTGATTGGCTCCTCACCCTTCGCTCTTGGCCATTTATAATTGAATATGCTGTAAAGCAACAACAGTTTCTGATAAGTGCACACCACAAATCATGATTGCTCATACTATACACATTTTGGGCAATTTCTCTAAATTACTACTTTGCAATCATCTGTTTCCCACACTTATGACATGCCTGTTTGCACTATTCCACATGCATTCTATAGTAAGGAGAGATGGTCAGAGTTTGGCCCATTGACCAAGTATTTCACGTTAACCTTTGTCAATCCAGTTTGATATTGTGATCCACTGTTTATTTTTTTTTATACATGGTATAGCCTAACCCATACCTGTTGAATTTCTATATTCATTAACAACCGCAACCGCGACCAACATGGCAAATAGAAGAGTTTGCGGAACTCGGTAGCCTACATGTATAAGTACGGAACAGTATTTGCACCATCCTATAAAGAAAGGCAGATAAATGGCCATAGTGCGTGCTTAACAATGAGGGTAAAGATACTATCTCCTCTCATTTTGGGTCAAAGTAAAATGACAAGATAAATCACCCAAGTTAATAATTTATTTTACTGTCATTTTAAATCGTTTTTGTATCTGCACCATGCATTTATAAGCTACAAATCTTAAACTAAGCAAATGTTCTTAGTGGTTGAGATGTGTACAGTCGATGCCAGATGAGCAATCCATCACAAACAATCCATATCACAAAAATTTAAAAATTTATCATGATAACAATTTGAAGGACCATGAGACCATGTGGGTGTGATATGAAATTGAAAGAAAAACATTGCTAAATTAACATTATTTGACAAGTTCAGGTTGCACCGACTCTATTTTGACAGGGGTTTTTCACATTTGGAAGCAACTGAATTTGACCCATGTAGGCCAGGGTTTCCCAAACTCGGTCCTGGGGCACCCCTGTGTGCACATTTTAGCCCTTGCACTACACAGCTGATTTCAAATAATCAGCTTGATGGTGAGTTGGTTATTTGAATCAGCTGTGTAGTGTTTGGGCAAAAACCAAAACGTCCATCCAGGGGGGGCCCTAGGACCAAGTTTGGGAAACCCTTATGTAGGCTACAACAAGAACTTGCTGCAGTACCTGAGAACACAATCTGGAGCAATCATATTTGGGTGACCACTGTAAATATCATGGAAAGCTGAAATCTGCTCTGACGACCTATCTACCCATGAATATCACCCAGAACTAACCAACTGTCATGAAATGTATGTACATACTTCGAGACTACAGTGTGGCCAATCTGATGTATGCTCAGCTGTCTTTGCTTACATGCCATAGCTCACTAGCATATTAAAGCAGTAATACTCATGCACCTTTACTTTTCCCTAAAAAACTTCTACCTGACAATGTTTTGGTCATCAATAGGATCTTTGTTAGGTTGGTGATGGTAATGCATGCCAATGTTAATGTGTTAGGGAGACATCATCCACTATGTCCCATTTGATGGGTTCATCTATCAATGACATACAGATGTATTCCTGAGGCAAGGTTAGGTCTACATCCTGTGGCATTGCTGTGTGTTGACCCTGCATAGCGAGGTGAACATGAGCCGTGTGTGTGAGACATGAGTAGCTGCTGTATCTCATGTGCCACTCTGTCTCTCTGTGTGTGACTAAGAATTCTTTCTAACCCCCCTTGGCCAATCACAGAGACAGTCCAGCCGCCTCTCCCCCACCTAGGGAGTCTCCACTCTGTCTTATGCAGATTAGCCATGTGCTGCTTTTATTTATTTCAATTAATTATCTGGAAGCTGGGAAATGTCAAGAAAGGCTTTTTGCCCTCCATTTCTAAAGGCCTTTGTTTAGCAGTGACGTGCCAGAGCTGTCTCAAGTCTCAGAGCAGTGTGCATTGACAAGGGTACAGATAAAGAAACAAAGCCAATAAGAATCCACTGTGGTAATAAATGAATGCTTATGTTTTCATTAGCTTGTCCATTTGTTGTTATTAACGTTATCAACATGGAATATTTTGACGACTCTTGTTTAGGTTGTTTTGAGTTGAGCAAGATAAACTGATAGACCTAAGGGTTAGTGATTTACATAGAGTGAAATTAAAATGTTGAGATGGAGGCCTAGAGATTTAAGAAAACTTTCTCCATTGAGACGATACCTGACTCATAGTTGTGTTCGCATCATAACACAGTATATTGAGTAGGCTCCTCCTTCCATTTCTGATGTCATTCATTCAGAGCCAGAATTGCCCCCCCCCCCCCCGAAGGGAAACCGGCTTGCAAGCCAAACAGGACCACAGCTGGGATGTGTTTAAGATTGGGCAGACTGCCCTCCATTTGAGATGAGATATATATATATATTTATTTATTTATAGCTCTGACATCCGTAAATATGGCACAAAAAAGGTTAAAGTCAGGTTAATGACCGTGGGAAATGTGAAGGAAAAAAACTCCTCGTTCCCTTTGCTCTAGTAATGCTCTCACGTGTTCTATGGACTTCCCCTTTGTCATGTTTTTAGTTTTTGTGCCTATCTGGATGGGAAAATGCATACCTATAGCTCTTGCTGTGTTGGGAAGCTTGAAATGTGTGAGTTGGCTTGCATGTGAGACCCCTGCTAGATAATTAAAGTGCCTATAATCTATAGTATAGTCATCTGCCTGTATCCAAGTCTTTTGTGATCTATGGTACATCCGGTCAACCGCACTTCTCAGTATTTTTTAAAATAGTGTTCATGTTATGAAGTGTTGTTCATGTATTGCATCTTTGTTTCTGCTCCACAGCCTCCAGGTGCAATGGATCCGATGGCTAAAATGAGAGGCCAGACGTACGGAGGGGGCAGTCCATACTCCCAACAACCTGGGCAGGGGCCACCACCAGGAGCCCAGCAAGGTCACGCATACCCGGGCCAAGGCTACGGTCCCCTTGGCTCCCAGAGATACCCGGTGGTCATGCAGGGCCGCACCCCTGGGGCTATGGGGGGCATGCAGTACGGGCAGCAGGTCAGTGGTGTCATAAAGCTGAATTATTCCTATATTCTCTCACACCAGAATCAGCCCTCCTCTTCACACACTACTATATGGATTGCTTGTCATATGCCTAACCATTTTCTTGTTTTCTAACTTTCGTCTGTATTTGTGTATAGATGTCGTCTTATGGGCAGCAGGGACCAGGAGGCTATGGGCCTCAGGGCCAAGGGCCCTACTACGGCCAACAGGGCCAGGCTTTACACCCAGGCCAGCAGCAAGGGCCCTACCCCCAGGCACCTCTGGGACAGCAGGGTGGTCAGACACCCTACGCTCAGCAGTCCCACCCTCCACAGACGTCAGCCTCACATGCCCAGGGTGGGCCGCTCTATCCGCAGCCCCACATGCCCCCCCAGTCCCAGGGACCGCAGCCAGGTCCATCCCAAGGGCCCCCGCAGTCTCAGCCGCCCTACTCCCAGGGTCCAGCCCAGGCTCAGGCCCAGTCTGGTCAGCCTCCTTACCCCCAGCAGCAGGGGCCTCCCAGCCAGCCTCCACAGCAGGCTAGCTCCCAGGTCCCAGCAGGGTCGCAGCCCCAGCTTAGCTATCCACCCACGCAGGGCCCACAGCAGCCCCCCACACAGCAGCAGCAGCAGCAACCCCAGACACCCTCTCAACCCCCTCAGCAACCACCAGGTCACAGCCAGCATCCACAGGGCCAGCCTGCATCCTACTCCCAGAATCCTCCACAACAGCAACAGCAGTCACAGCAATCACCTTACCAACGCTTCCCTCCTCCACCACAGCAGGTACAACTAAGTTTGGTGTGTATGTGTGCGCGCAATTGATGTTTTATGATTGAGGTACCTTTGATATCGTCATTGAACGTTCAGTACCGGTTGCCATACTTGCTCACCAGATGGAATGTATTGTCACTGTGTATTCTCATGTGCGCATATATGTGTATGCTCTTCAATACTGATTGTCTCGTTCTCTCCCCCAGGAGATATCCCAGGACTCGTTCAGTTCCCAGTCTAGCGCCCCTCCCTCCAACCAGCCCAAAAGTGTCTCGGAGGACGTCAGCATGCAAGGCCAGCCGTCCAGCCTACCGGTGAGTCCTCACCCAACCTGTGCAAAGGTATACTATACATCTATAAATCATTATTACATTGTTCTAAAATCATAATGCATTGAAAAACGTTTGCATGATTCCGTGTGACCCATTTTAGACTTAACATAGTAAAACCGTTGTGTGTGCTGTTGTGGTTAATTAATGCTACCCCTGTTTATTGTGTATATCATTTGAGTGTGTGTGTCTGTAGATGTCATTGGGTATGCGTAGCGTGTTTTGTGGACTTGCAGAAATGTTGTCTGGGAGATGAATATTAGTAAATTTGAGCAGAGCTCCGGCCTGGATAACACGAGAGCAAAAGTGACGGTGCACACGCCTAGCTTCTGTGTGAGAGCGTGTATCAGATTCACATGGCAGGGTTACGGCGCGCTGAGTCGGCACACGTCCACCGTAACCATGACAACCCCCTGCTCTAATATGCCCTCTTTTCCTCGACAAGATCAATAACAACAACTGTGTGTGTGTCACATGTCTCCAAACCTAATAGAAAGTGTGCTGTCATGCTTTCTAAAACTGAGGAGATTAAATTGTGCTTGCATCCTGAATGTGCTTCTGTTGTGCTAGTAGACAGAGCTACAGGAAATGCATGGAGTCGTTATCAAGACGTCTCACTGCTAACTGTACAGTCAGCTAATAGCTGTCGTGTCGATTCCATCAGGCCGGCGTATTTCCACAGCGTCTCCTCACCATAGGCCCCGCTGTCTCCTGTCTTGTGTGTCTGCAGGATCTCTCAGGCTCCATCGATGACCTGCCCACGGGCACGGATGGCGCTCTGAGTCCTGGCGTGAGCACTTCAGGTGTGTCAAGCAGCCAGGGCGAGCAGAGCAACCTGGCCCAGTCGCCCTTCTCGCCCCACACCTCTCCCCACCTGCCAGGCATCCGAGGGCCCTCACCGTCACCCGCCGGCTCCCCCGCCAGTGCCACCACCTCCCGCACGGGGCCCCTCTCACCCGCCACAATGCCAGGTGAACACACGTACACAAGAGTGCGCACACATACATGGGTTTTTCTGACATGTACTAGGACACATGCCATTTGTTATACATATACACGATGACAACAATATTAATATAGATTGAAACAATGGAACTACTGCAGCAAAGCACCTTTTAGAACCGTATGATGCTTGGCTGCAGTAGCTCCACTGTTTCAATCTATGGGAATTTTGTTGGATTAACAATATTTAAGGGACACTTAAGTTAACTAAGTAGTGACATTAGTGGCCTTGTTCCTACTTAGACTTGTTATTTACATACTGAGACGACCCTTCTGTTGTTTAGGGACCCAGATGCCCCCTAGACCATCGAGTGTACAGTCTGACGGGAGTCTGCACCCCGCCATGAGCCAGTCTCCGATGGCCCAGGAGAGAGGTGAGTTCACCCTGACTGAGAATCCCCTCACACAGTACTACCCCGCTCTGCAGGGACAACTGACAGTGTGCTGTTTTAAAGAAACTTTGGTTGCACTTTATTTTATGGTACCACTGGTATTTACCTGGTACTTAATTGAACATTTTGTGGTAACAATGGGTACTTTCTGGTACTTCAAATAATATTACATGTAATTGCCATTTTACCATGTACTTTCTAAGTAAATACTGTCTCATTTCTGTACCAAAGCCCTCTGATGTGTTTTATGAGAGATTTCCAGTGTTGGAGGATTAACATCTCTTTCACGCTCTCTTCTCTGACCCTGCCAGGGTTCATACAGAGAAACCCCCAGATGCCCCCATACGGTTCACCACAGTCTGCCTCTCCCCTGTCACCCCGACAGTCCTCTGGAGGCCAGATGCACCCTGGGATGGGACCTTATCAGCAGCAGAACAACTCCATGGTGGGCTATGGACCTCAGGGTGGGCAGTATGGCCCACAAGGTGAGTTCTGTGGGTTACACTGTGCAACAAAGGAGAGGGGCTGGTGGCAATTAGTTAAAGGATCCTTTGGTTTAGTTTTGCTTCAATAGAAGTGAGTTCTATTCTATGTTAAAATTTCAAAATTTGGTACACTTGAAAAAGAACAACTCAGTTGATATACCAAATAGACTTTTAATCATTTTGATCTTTAACATTTTGGTTATCCTCTGACTGCCAATGTATAAATGCATCCCACTTAATTATCTCACCATCCTTTGAAGTTGCTTCTTGTTTGTTCCCTCAGCCAAATCCATGGAATATGTATTTTTGCCTCATAGGAATTCCATCCTATCAGCTCATCCCTCCCTCTTTGAGCCTAGTGCAGCTATTTTTAGCCATGGAGAACAGTCAGCTGACATAGCAGACCCCCCCCCCCCCTGTCAGTAGAGCTGCCACTGTGATGGCAGGCTCATTAGCTCAGTGTGCACAGCTCCACTGCCAGCTCAGTATAGTGCCTTGCACAACTTCAACAGACATTAGCAGTCAAGTACACCTTTCACAATAGAACCCCAAGTTGATTAAATATTTAGTTTGTTGTTTTGCGCTTATAACTAGTCTTCCCAATGTCACCTGAGCAGTGTATTTATTTTTTTACACATTTTTTTACACACTGTTTTTGTTAATTTTATTACAGGTTACCCCCGGCAACCTGGATACAACAACATGCCCAATGCCAACTACCCTGGCATGGGCAACCCCATGAACCCTGGCCCTGGCATGGGCAACCCCATAAACCCCATGTCTGGGCAAGGGGTGCTGCCGTACGCAGGCATCCCCCCTGGTAGAATGCCTGCGGGCCAGATGGGAGTGCGTCCCTATGGCCCTAACATGGGGCCCAACATGCCACCCAATATGGGTAACATGCCACCTCAGGTGGGCTCAGGGATGTGCCCTCCCCCCGGCCTCAACCGAAAGGCCCAGGAGGCTGCAGCTGTAGTCATGCAACACGCTGCTACCAACTCCATACACAGCAGGTACACTATACTCTTTTCTAACCCATATTACACATGTACGGTGCATTTGGAAAGTATTCAGACCCCTTGACTTCTTCCACATTTTGTTACGTTACAGCCTTACATGCTGACCAGACCAGTTGTTGATTTTGTCCACCCACACTAGACGTGATCAGCAGGTTGAAAATCAAAACAAACTGAACCAACAATATTAATTTGGAGACAGGTCCAAAGCATTAAACATTTAAGGCAATTTAGCTAGCTACCTTGCTCTTGCTTGCTAATTTGTCCTGGGATATAAACATTGGGTTGTTATTTTACCTGAAAGACACAAGGTCCTCTACTCCGACAATTAATCCACAGATAAAACCGTAAACCAAATAATTTTTTTCTAGTAATCTCCTTCAGGCTTCTTCTTTGGACTTTATATGGCAGATGGCAATCAACTTTAAGGTGCATTACCACTACCGACTGGAGTGTGGACCTCAGTTCATCTTTCAATCACCCATGTGGGTATATGCTCCTACAAACCGATGGGAGAGGCAGGGCGTCAAGCGTCACAAATAGAACTAAGTTCTATTTTAGCGTCTGGCTACGCGTACGCTCGTTGACGCGCAATGGCGTGGATGCAATGATTGAATAACATATATATATATATGTACATTTATTATGCGACGCGGGCAGTGTGGTCAGCATGTTATTCTAAAATGGGTTAAATTCTTTTTTTCCCTTCATCAATCGACACACAATACCCCATAATGACAAAGCAAAAACTGATTTTTTTAATAGAAATGTTAGCAAATTTATTACAAGAACTGAAATATCACATTTACATAAGTATTCAGACTTTTTACTTAGTACTTTGTTGAAGCACCTTTGGCAGCGTTTACAGCCTCGAGTCTTCTTGGGTATGACGCTACAAGCTTGGCACACCCGTATTTGGGGAGTTTCTCCATTCTCTGAAGATCCTCTCAAGCTCTGTCAGGTTGGATGGGGAGCGTCGCTGCACAGCTATTTTCAGGTTTCACCAGAGATGTTCGATCGGGTTCAAGTCCAGGCTCTGGCTGAGCCACTCAAGGACATTCAGAGACTTGTCCCGAAGCCACGCCTGCTTTGTCTTGGCTGTGTGCTTAGGGTCGTTGTCCTGTTGGAAGGTGAACCTTTGTCTGAGGTCCTGAGCGCTCTGGAGAACGTTTTCATTAAGGATCTATCTGTACTTTGCTCCGTTTATCTTTCCCTCGATCCTGACTAGCCTCCCAGTCCCTGCCGCTGAAAAACGTCCCCACAGCATGATTCTTCCACCACCATGCTTCACCGTAGTGATGATGCAAGGTTTCCTCCAGACGTGACGCTTGGCATTCAGGCCAAAGAGTTCAATCTTGGTTTCATCAGACCAGAGAATCTTGTTTCTCATGGACTGAGAGCCTTTTGGCAAACTCCAAGAGGGCTCTCGTGCCTTTTACTGAGAAGTGTCTTCTGTCTGGCCACTGTACCATAAAGGCCTGATTGGTGGAGTGCTGCAGAGATGGTTGTCCTTCTGGAACTCTCAAGCCCTATCAGAGTGACCATTGGGTTCTTGGTCACCTCCCTGACCAAGGCCATTCTCCCCCGATTGTTCAGTTTGACCGGGCTGCAAGCTCTAGGAATAGTCTTGGTGGTTCCAAACTTTAATTTAAGAATTATGGAAGCCACTGTTCTTGGGGACCTTCAATGCTGCAGACTTTTTTTGGTACCCTTCACCAGATCTGTGCCTCGACACAATCCTGTCTCAGAGCTCTACCGACAATTCCTTCGACCTCATGCCTTGGTTTTTGCTTTGACATGCACTGTCAACTGTGGGACCTTATATAGACAGGTGTGTGCCTCCAGTCAATATTTTTTTTAATCATTGTTAATGTGTTGCGTATGCCTTATCTGGTCTTAACTAGTAGATTTTCCTCTACGTTGAAGGTCCAGTGAAGGCAGTGAGAAGAGTGATTAGAGCAACAGGAAATAAACAAAGGAGAGAGCAGATGAGATGAGGACAGACTTACTGAGAGGTAGACAGGCAAAGGCAGACGAGATGATCATCCGGCCGCTGTCACTACGAGGAATACCTGGCTCTCATATTACATCCAAACATGAAATGCATTGGAGAATTCAGATGCAGGTTCAGCATATTTTCCCTCTCTTTAGTCTTCACAGGTGTACAAAGTCACTAGACCTTTTCATATCAAGAACTCAAACAATTCCCCCTTGCAATGGCACTCATAACTCACTCTTTCTTATTTAGTGATATTGTTGCATAACTGATTGATTGTTTTTCAGCATAAGAGTTTAATTTCTCAGCAGGAGAGGAATATTTTTCACTCTGATATCATGCTACATGCTAAAAGTGTGGTTGTCCCTCATCGTTCAGGATGCCTGGCTACCCCAACATGTCCCCTGGCATGATGGGCTCTGGCGCCCCCTATGGCCCTCCCATGAACAACATGCCTGGCATGATGAACGCGCAGGGCGGCCCGCCTTTCCCTATGGGGCCCAACATGGCCAATAACTCCAGTGGTGAGTACTGTAGTCCAATACTGTTGCTCCATGGTGCCCCAGGTATTTCTGATATGGCAGGATGACTTTGGTTGGGACGGTGGTCAGTGGCATAGGTTTGCATTGGGGTGGCTAGTAAGTAAGGCCTGACGCAATTTGTCTGCAGTGTTTTCACAATAGACCTTTTTTTAATCTGAAAGTTCTAGCATAGACGGATAGTGCGGTAGCTAAGTATGAGTTTTGCAAAACAAATATAGTTTTAGTGCAGTGGTTGTTAATCTAAGTCACACTTGAGGAAAGTTTTTGCATTGGTTTCACCAGAGCACTTCCTATCCTGTTTGAAGATAATGTTGGTCAATGAACAATGGCCGCGGTATGAATAAGTTCTATAGGGGAAACTTTGTTGTTAGTCTGTATTCCTCTGAAATTAGAATACAAAAAAATGTCAACTGCCTCTGTTCGTTCAGCAGTTGTTTGTTATATGTCCTGATCCCGAGAATTGTTGTTCAAAAGCCGTTGAACAGTGCTCAACCCCACAATGTACCCTTGTACCTAGGTTTGGCCCCCAGTCCAGAGTTTGGTATGGATGGGAAAATGAATCAGGGCCAGAAGATGAACAACAAAGTGGACGGAACACCGAAAGCAGAACCGACTAAATCCAAGGTGATAAGATAATGGCTTTGTCTGTCCACTTGGGACAATTTTGTTTAAGGGCTTGTGTGTACGTTAAAAGAAACTACGTTATAAACCATATTGTTTGTAAACTGTTAACACACGTGTTACGATCATACTTTTGACATTATTCCATGGTTATTACAGTTGCCAATGAGCTAGCTACTAAAGGGAAATAAGACCAATGGGTTTATAACCCAACCCTTTCCCTCATGACGGCTCTCTTGACGTCCTGTGTTCTCTTGACGCCTTACAGAAGTCGAGCTCTTCCACGACAACCAACGAGAAGATCACGCGTCTGTATGAGCTGGGCCCCGAGCTCGAGAGGAAGATGTGGGTGGACCGCTACCTGGGCTTTATTGAGGAGAAAGCCATGGGCATGACCAATCTGCCTGCTGTGGGCCGCAAGCCCCTAGACCTCTTCAGACTCTACGTCTCGGTCAAGGAGATTGGAGGCTTCGCACAGGTCAGTGTAGGTTTGTGCTGTACTATGCATGCATATACTGTAGTGTGTTTGATCTATGTGTTTCCCTATTGAGACGCCCTCTTGGCCAGGTTTCCCTTATAAAAGAGGTCTTCTGACCTCAATGGGAATTCCTGGATAAATATTGGTTCAATAAATAAGTTTAACACATGCACAAACACACCATGCACAATCTCTTGGTTATTATTTGCTCATCCCCTTCTCTCTGGTCCCTGTTTTAATGTCCCTGTCTTCATGCTCTATGTCCAGGTGAACAAGAACAAGAAGTGGCGGGAGCTGTCCACCAACCTGAACGTTGGCACGTCGAGCAGTGCTGCCAGCTCCCTGAAGAAGCAGTACATCCAGTGTTTGTACGCTTTCGAGTGCAAGATCGAACGCGGGGAGGACCCCCCTCCTGAGATCATCACTGACAACAAGAAGGCCAACCAGGCCAAGGTCCAGCCACCCTCCCCAGGTCAGTGCCAGACGGTTATCCACACTATGCTGGCTCGTAATTACTAGGCATCAAACGAAAGAAAGGGGACTGAAACTGGTTGGTACTACCTGGTCTTGTCCAATATGAAAAGCTCATTTTCGTTGCAAAACTTTACAATTTTTTGCCTTTGTTGATTTGAACAGGGAGTCCCATTGAGACCAAGATCTCTCACAAGGGAGACCTGCATACGCATAATTTACAAAATACAATATAGAAATCTATATTTTTGTAAAAAAATAACAATCACATTCATCAGCAAAGAGGTCCCCAATCAACATTTTGAACTGCCTGAGAGGCACCAGAACATCCAGTTGTAGGGAACTCTGTTCCATACATGGGGTGCAAAGAAAATAAAAGCAGATTTACCTAACTCTGAGGAGACTGAAGAGATTTCCAGAGTTAGCCATCCCTGAGACCCGGTATGGTAACTCATACTTATTATTCGTTATTAACGAAGTTAGGTACGGCGGGAGTTTTTGTTAGAGAACTTTATAAATAAAAAGAAAGCACTGAATCGACCTACTTAAATTCGAAGAGGGCCAGCTTACTTTCTGGTAAAGAATGAACCTGATGCCATAATAAAATGAAGTGCGCTATGTTAAATGCATCTAACGGCTTTAATGAATTGGCAGCTGTATTCATATAGATAATGTTGCCACAGTCTAGTATCGGTAGAAATGTCAATTGAATGACCTGTATAATTAAGCAATAAGGCCTGAGAAGGTGTGGTATATCAGACCATATACCACAGGTATGACAATGATTACTATTTACTGGTCTAATAACATTGGTAACCAGTTTATTATATCAATAAGGCACCTTGGGGGTTTGTGGGATATGGCCTATATACTAAGGCTACACGTTGCGTCGTGCCTAAAAATAGCCCTTGACCGTGGTATATGGCCAATATACCAATGTTACCAATGTTATTAGACCAGTAAATAGTAATCATTGTCATACCTGTGGTATATGGTCTGATATACCACGGCTTTCAGACAATCAGCATTCAGGGCTCAAACCACCCGATGAAAGTCAACTCTCTCTAACTGAAATGCCCCTCTTTTGTTCCGGTAGCTGGGTCAGGTTCTCTCCAGGGCCCTCAGACCCCCCAGTCCACCAGCAGCTCCATGGCCGAGGGCAGCGACCTCAAGCCCCCCACACCCGCCTCCACCCCACACCCCACCCAGATGCCACCCGGGGCCAGGTGAGTTGCAGCGCTTCAATCTCATCCTCTTTGAGTTATCAATTGCATTCAGGAGATTAAATTCTTCAATTGGAATTTTAATTTACTTATTGAATTTAAATGGAACTCACCCCAACTTTGCTATCCGCTTTGAATAACCCCTATTTACTCCCTAAACGTCCTCTATCTTTTAGGAGCAATGTGGCGCTGCAGGACCCATTTGCTGACGGTACTGACCCAGCTTTCCCCAGAAGGAACTCCATGACCCTAACTCTGGCTACCAGTCTGGCATGAGTACCCCAGAGATGCCAGGTCGCATGGGTCCAGGGCCCTACGAGGGTCCAGGGCCTAACAAAGACCCTTTGTGGCCATGCGGAAAGGTGGGTAGAAGAGGCTACAAGAAAGATCCTAA